>NW_019154155.1:4790020-4942977 GCF_002288905.1 Enhydra lutris kenyoni | reverse complement strand
CTTTCTTTCTTTTTTTCTTTCTTTCTTTTTTTTTTAAGATTTTATTTATTTATTTGAGAGAGAGATAGCAGGCGAGAACACAAGCAGGGAAAGGGAGAAGCAGGCACCCTTCTGAGCAGGGAGCCCAATGCAGGCTCATCCCATCCTCGGGATCATGACCTGAGCTGAAAGCAGATTCTTAACCGACTGGGCCACCCAGGCACCCGCTGACCAGAGTTTTTCATCCCTGTAAGCAGACAAGATGGAACCAGATTGTCAGAAGGTTGTTTGGTGAGCATAAAATCAGAACAGAGGGCACTAACTATGTGATCAGAGGGTTTGATAACCATAGGTTCTGGTAGCTTGATGTGCTCATCTTTTAATAGGGATCGATCTGTCTCAGAAGAAGGATGCTTCAGTGATCAGCCTCCTTCTCTCTGGAAAGTTCTGCATTGCATTGCTTTATTCCTTTTTTTTTTTTTTAAGATTTTGTTTGACACAGAGGGGGAGCTGCAGGCAGAGGGAGAGGGAGAAGCAGGCTCCCCACTGAGCAGGGAGCCTGATATGAGGCTCCAGCCCAGATTCCTGGGATCATGACCTGAGCTGAATGCAGACTCTTAACTGACTGAGCTACCCAGGTATCCCACGTTGCTTATTTCTGTAATGTCTTTTCTACGCTTTCATAGCTGGTCCATAGCTCTTTCTGAAATATTTATTGAGTGATTCAAAAATATTTGTTGAGCATCAATTATGTGCCAGGTGTTGTTTTAAGTGTTAAATGAGAATTAAGAAAAATGGTGAGTAAAAAAAATTCCCTA
This sequence comes from Enhydra lutris kenyoni, assembly GCF_002288905.1. NCBI lineage: Eukaryota > Metazoa > Chordata > Mammalia > Carnivora > Mustelidae > Enhydra > Enhydra lutris. Next base: position 4,942,180 of record NW_019154155.1, on the reverse strand, counting down.
CTCTAATGAAACAGAAATTCTAAGAGGATAGACAGAGAAAAAATAGAGTAAGAAGATGGAGAGTGATTGGACATCACAAGAGGATGGGCATTGGTCTGTGAGAGTCTCTTTGATAAGAATAGTTTGAGCAGGGGCACCCGGGTGGCTCAGTCAGTTAAGCATCTGCCTTTGGCTTAGGTCATGATCCTGTGGTCCTGGGATAGAACCCCTAGGTGGACTCCCTGCTCAGCCAGGGAGCCCACTTATCCTTCTCTCCCACACTGCCTGCTTGTGTTCTCTATTGCTATCTCTCTCTCAAATAAATAAATGAAATCTAAGAAAAAAAAAAGAAAGAAAGAAAGAAAAGAAAGAAAAGAATGGTTTGAGCAGAGAGCAGCAAATGGAAGAGTGAGTCCCATGGAAGACCCAGAGTCAGAACAGTATAGGGCAAGTGAAGAGCAGGAGCAAACAGCTTCAGGCAGGAGTGAGCCTGGGAAGGTAGGGGCAGTTCCAGGAGAAACAAAATGGCACAATGGTGGAGCAAGAAGGAGAGCAATGGGAAATAGAGTTGAGAGATTTCAGAAGGAAGGGGAGGAAGAGCCTTGGGACCATGGTAGCAGTTTATATTTTACTGTTAGGGGAAGCCTTTGAAAGTTACCTAAATGGGTTATTTATTTTTTTGGTGGTTACCATAGTTTTCAATATACATTCAACTGATACATGTCCCCCATGTCAAAGAACACTATACACTTCATAGACTGCTGCTGGGTCCTGCAAGGATGTTACAATAGGGTGTTGCCAATTCCTTTCTCACGTCCAGCGATTACAGCATTGCTGTCATTCATTTCACTTATCCACAAGCTGGTGATCACAAATCACCCAAGACATTGTTGCTGTTATTATTCGAGCAAACAATTAGATCTGTTAGATCAATGAAGAATAAGAAAAAAAAAACTTCATTTATACCTTCTCTAGTGCTGTCCCTCTATGTAGAGCCAAGTTTCTGACCTCCATAATTTTCTTTCTTTCTGAAGGATTTCTTTTAACATTTCATGCAAAGCTGGTACACTGGCAACAAATTCCCTCAATTTTTGTTTGAGAATCTTTGTTCGTCAGCTTCACCTTCAAAGGATGTCTTTGCTAGATACAGAATTCTAGATTGGTGGTTTTTTCTTTCCAACTCTTACAAGTCTTTCAGCCCATTCTCTTCTTGCTTTTGTGGTTTCTAAAGAGAAGTCCAGCATATAACCCTGAGAGAAAATTTTCTTTGGGTATACTAATATATTCTATTAAATTATAATATGAAGCCATTTTACTAGGTGATGCTGCCTACCTCAGATCCTTTAGGTGATGATTCTTCTTCTTTTTTTTTTTTTTAAGATTTTATTTACTTATTTGTCAAAGAGAGAGACTGGGAGAGAGGGAGAGAGAGAGAGAGCACAAGAAGGGGAGTGACAGGCGGAAGGAGAAGCAGATTCCCCACTGAGCAAGGAGTCCAATGCAGGACTCGATCCCAGCACCATAGGATCATGACCTGAGCAGAAGGCTGATGCTTCACAGATTCAGCCACCTAGGCATCCATGGTGGCAATTCTATATTTTTGTTTTATATTGGACCTCAGGTGCATAGTGTTGAGTTAGTCATACATCTTATTTTGAGGCACACCATCATTATTGGTCTAAGCAATGCCTCTCATTTTATTTATTTTTTAAGATTTTTATTAATTTGTTTTCCCATTATTCCTTTTCCCCAGCCATTCTCCCACATCCACCCTCTGCCAATATTGTCATTCTTGTATTTTAAATTTGGGTAAATTGTATTTGTTGTCAATCTTATTTGTTTTTTTCTGTTTTAAGCTCAGTATTATATTTTGCAGATATATCCATGTTGTTCTGGTTTATAGCTCTCTGTTCTACCTAGTATTCCTAAGCATGCACTCACCACATTTTACTTATGCATCTCTTCGTGATGGACACTGTGTTCCTCCAACTTCCCACTACTACAGTTAATGCTGGGATGAACATCTTTGGACATGCCCTCTTGTAGATTTGTGCTCATTTCTCTGAGGGCATCTGTCCAAGAAGGAGACTTCTGAGTCACGGGGTGAACATCTACTTAATTTCACTAAAGACTGTCAGATTGTTTCTGACTGGCAGCACTTGAGGGAGGGATTCTGTTGCTCCATGTCCACACGAACACTGGGTATTATCAGATTCCTATTTTTTGCCAATCTGATAAGGTATAAATTGGTATCTTGTTTTAATTTGCATTTCTCTGGTTACTAGTGAGCAAACATTTCTTTTTTAGTCACTCAGATCCATCTGCTGCTGAATCCCTCTAGTGATCTCTTTGATTACTTTTCATAATTTCTTTATTGACATTCTCATTTTGTTCAGACATCATTTTCCTGATTTCCTTTAGTCCTTGTCCATGGTTGTCTTTAGCTCATTGAACATATTTAAGGCAGTTAATTTAGTGTCTTTGACTATTAATTCCAATATCTGAGCTGTTTCAGGGATGGTATCTGTGAAATACTTTTTTTCCTATGAATGAATCATACTTGCCTGTTGCTTTGTATATGGAATTACAAATGTAATTTGTAATTTGTAATTCCATATGTATGGAATATACAAAGCAAATTCCATAGTTTTTAGTTGAGAACTCAACATTATAGGTATATGCGGTAGGAGCTCTAGAAACCTAATTCTCCCATTCCTCTGGGATTGCTTGTTTTTGCTTTTTTGTGGGTAGATCCATCCTCTTGGCTTTTCCAAACTATTTTTAAAAAGCATGTATTTCTTGTTTTGTGGTTCCTGAAGTTTTCAATTTTCTCTGTGGCCAGCCACTGACCTGACAAAGATTTCCTTATATAAGGAGAAAAAGGTCTTGTCTCTTTAAATCCCCTGTAGCTGGGAAGCTACTCGTAGGAAGTGGGTGTTCAAACATGGCTGATTTCTGTGCTGGTCCTTCAGTGAGCAAAAGCAGCCATCAGCTATCAGTACAATGTTCTTTTTGCCCGCCCTCAGTCTAGTAAGTAACACCTGGAATGTAAGCTATGTCCACAGCTGCTTGCTACTGGGCTGGAAACTGTAATCTTGCAAAAGGCTCAAATTCACCAAAATTTACCCGCCTCTTCACTGAGTTCTCCCACGTGCTGAACCTCTTCTACTAAGCTCCAGAGTTCTAAAATAGTAACTTTAGACAGTTCCTGTCAGTTCAATAGTTGTTTATGTGGAGGGATAGATTCTTAGTTTCCTACTCTGCTATATTCCTTGACATCACTCTCTACATTATGTTTTGTTTATATGATTTAACTCCCAGAGGGTAAACCTATTTCTTTCTAACTTTCGGGACGGCACTTCAACTTTGTTTCTGTCTTCCAACCATAGCAGAGCCCCTGGCCAGATTCTCTCACTTGTCCTCTACGTTCAAGGCAGAGTCCAAAGCAGAGCTGTCTTACAATTCTGAGAAGACAGCTCCTGAGAGAGCTCTTTTCTTTTTCCTGCCCAGTCCTGTAACAGAAAAGCTGAAATATCAGGAAAATTCATGCACATATAGGGATATTACTTGTCTCATTTTTTCTTCCTCCCTTTCTGCCTCCCTCCTTTCCCTTTTTTACTCTGTATTTCCCACATATTTTTTGAGCAACCAACTCTTTGATGGATGCTGGGGAGATGGTGTTAAAAGAATGATAGGTCCTTGTTCTTAATGAGCTATTAGTTGAGTGAGAGAGGCAGATGAATAATTCCAGTATTCTTGGTGAGGTTTGAAAGAGGTGGAAAAAAGACACTGAGGGAGCTGAGAGAGGGAATGCCTAAATGAGTTTGAGGGAAAAGCAGGAAGAAAAATGGGAAACTTCACAAATGAAGAAGTACTTGAGGAAGTTAGTCAGGTAGGAACCTCTCCCAGAGCATTAGCAAGTCCAAATACTTGGAGAGTGAGAATATGGACAGTTGGGGAGCTAGAAAGTAATTTTGGTGTAAGGTGTATGGGGGAGGGTCAGGAGATGAGGTGAGAGGTAGGTGGGGGGCAAGAGCATGTAGGAGTTGAATTTTATTTTGCAGTGACTGTAGTATCATGGGATTGTCAGTAGTGGTGGCATGATCGGATTTGTTTTAAAATAATTAATCTGGTGTGAGGCACGTGGATGGCTTAGTTGGTTAAGTGTCCGACTCTTGATTTTGGCTCAACTCAGGATCTAAGGATCATGGGATTGAGCCCCACGATGAGTTCTGCACTCTGTGGAGTCTGCTGGAGGTTCCCTCTCTCCCTTTCTTTCTCCCTCTGTTCCCTCTGCTCATTCACTCCCTCTTTCTAAAATAAATAAATCTTAAAAAAAAAGAAAAATTTGGAGTGAAGGCAGATTTGAAAGACGTCAACAACAGTAATTTAACACAATTTGCTCCCATGCATTTTATGTATGTCTCATTTAATCCTAACACACTATTACATTGGAATTCTAATCATTCCCACTTTTTAGATGAGGAAATGGGCACATAAAATTTAAATACTTCGCCAAAGATTAGGGAGTTGTTAAGTGATGGAGTTGAGATTGAATCCAGTGGTCTAACACTAGTGTGGATGCTTAATCACTGTCCTGTTAGTGGGGGCCAGCCCTGGAGGGCACCAGCATTCTGTTGTGGTGATCTAAGGGCCTGAACTAAGGCAGTGGCAATGGGGCTGGAAGGTGGAGAAGTCTGGGAGATTTTGAGGAAGTAGAATTGAGAGGGTTTCATTCAATATGGAGGAATAAAGGAGTAAGTAAGAGTCTAGGATAACTGCTTTGTTCCTGGTTTGGCTCTCTATTGAGAGACACTCACTGAAAAAAAGGAGCACATATGAAGAAGCAAGGTTTCGGAAAAGAACGGGGAGATGATCAGGTCAGTTTTGGACAGGTTGAGCCAACAAAATGGAGACATCCAGAAGGTGATGGGGCCAGGAATTCAGAGGAGGGAACAGAAGCCAGAGGTGTGCATGAGATCCCTAAGGGAGTGGACAAGAAGAAAAGAGGTGGAGGCAGGGCTCAGGAAAGGACAACTGCCACCCTCCTGCCTTCGAGATAAGCAGAGGAATACAAGGTAACCACCAAAATATTAGCGGACTCAATGATCATTTATTCAATAAAATCACAGGAAAGGAAAGGACTGAAGATTGAGTTCAGATTAGGAAGAGCAGCTGCTTTCACGGTGACTCTTTTCACAGTCCTGAGAGGAGACACTAGCAAACCCAGTTTGCTTATTTGATACAAATATTTCATCCATGTTCTTTTCAAATGGGATCAACTTGTTTGCAGCAATCATACAATAATGATGAAAATGAATTATTCATTTTTTGGACTTTTCTCAGTTGTAGAATATTTCCTTTTGTCTTGGAAAAATTGAACTGTCTCCTCAATCCCATCCCCGAAAACTCGTTTTAAGAAAGTCTACTCCTCTGTTCTCTAACACTGCTTTATTGTTAAAAATGTTATATTTAAAAAGTTTTCTGGTTAGAGGCACCTGGATGACTCTGCTTTGGGCTCAGGTTGTGATCCTAGTCCGGGATGGAGTCCCATGTCAGGCTCCTTACTCAGTGGGGAGTCTGCTTCTCCCTCTTTCCTTTCCCCTACTCGTGGTCTCTCAAATAAATGAACAACTGAATAAAATCTTTTTAAAAAAGATTTTATTTATTTGACAGAGAGAGATCACAAGTAGGCAGAGAGGCAGGCAGAGAGAGAGGGGGAAGCAGGCTCCCCACTGAGCAGAGAGCCCGATGTGGGGTTCCATCCCAGGATCCTGAGATCATGACCTGAGCCAAAGGCAGAGGCCCAACCCACTGAGCCACCCAGGCACCCCAACAAATGAATAAAATCTTAAAATAAAGTTTCCTGGTTAATTTTCAGTCTCTACTTTTAGACTATATGTTCTATGACAACAGTGACCATTTATTTTAATTCACCATTTTGTTTGGCAACCTAGAAGGTTCTTGTTTGCATACTTATTGACTGACGTTAAAAGCCACCCTTCCCTCACTATTTCTTTCCCACTCCTTGCCTTTCTCCTTCTCTGTCCCTTTCTCCTTTTCCTTCCTTTATAAAGATATTTGTTGGATGACTTCTATAAGCCAGGTAGATTTAAAATCTTAAAATTTTGTATATATTGTCTTTAACATATATTTTATATAAGTTATTAAATTTTATAAATTACATAAATTTTATATTTTAATGTATATATAAAATATAAATCATATATAACATATAAACATAAAATTACATAAAATTTTATATAAAATATATAGATGACTAAGGCACTGTTCCTAATCCTGACTTAACAGTTTAGCAGAGACATATTTGATATGTAATCAGAAAGTGGATTTCTAAAGCTTTGCCACAACGACAGGAGAGTGAAAAGCATTGCCATCAGGAGAAGCTGGTGTGTGTAAAGGCTTGGAGGTAGGGAAACATGGAAATGAAAAGCATGGGTGTATGTGGGGAAGGGCCAGAAGTCTTACAGGGCTGGAGCACAGTATTCATGGGATGCTGTGCAAAGTGGGCAGAGGGAGCCAGTGCCAGGCAGAAGCTGGAAAAATTGACACCGTGAAAACACTAGAAACTATTCTAGGTTTTGACTTTTATACCCCTAATCTTTACCCATAAGGACAGCTGGGCAGTCAGGTAGGAGAGAGTCAGATAGAATTTTTATGGCTATTGACTGAGGATGCAAATCCTCTGTTTACACTACTTATCTTTTCTCGTGGTTTGGTTTTACAGTAAAGAAATACAAAAATTAGTTATTTCTAGAATAATGAGAACAAGTTTGTTTCCTAATCAGCAGCAAAATTAATTTTTTTATAATAATTGGACAAAAGCTTTTACCACTTGTCGTTCTTCAGCATTAATTGTACAAGAGTCTTCCATGTAGCAGCTGTCAGGGAGCGGTTTCTCTTGTCCCATTAATCAATTAGTTAATTACCAGTGTTAAGCTCCCTGATTGTTAATTTATTCAATAGGTTATGACCCATTAGTGGCATTAATTACTTTGATACTCAAATTGTACCAGATTTGGCCAGAGAGAGCCCCTTGAAGTTGGCTCTTGTCCTTTTGATAAGTCCTCATTTTTTTTGAGTACTTCTTTACTTTCAGGCTCATCTTGTACTTTTCCTGCTCCAGTCTCAGAATCAGCCATTTAATAAGAAATGGAATGTGTTTTAAATATTTGCAATATTCTTGTTTGAGTAGCATATTTTTATTTTTATTTATTTTAAAAAAGGTTTTATTTATTTATTTGACAGAGATCACAAGTAGGCAGAGAGGCAGGCAGAGAGAGAGAAGGAAGCAGGCTCCCTGCTGAGCAGAGAGCCCGATGCGGGACTCGATCCGAGGACCCTGAGATCATGACCTGAGCCGAAAGCAGAGGCTTAACCCACTGAGCCACCCACGTGCCCGAGAAGCATATTTTTAAAAAATAATTTTCACTTACTGTGTTAAAAGTGCCATTTTATTAACAGCATTTTATATTTAATGCCAATTAATTTTTAGTGCCATTTTAAACATTTACCTACCACCCAATATATCCCATGAGACCCAGATCTTGCGATCAAGATTCCCCAATCACAGTAGTTTATTTGTTTGCCTTTATTTATTTTTTTAAGTAGGCTCCAAGCTCAGTGTGGAGCCCAACATGGGCCTTGAACTTATGGCCCCGAGAGCAAGACCTGAGCTGAGATCAACAGTCGGATATTCGACCAACTGAGCTACCCAGGTGGCCCACTACTTTTTTTTTTAAATTTTATTTTTAAGTAATCTCTACACCTACTGTGGGGCTCAAACCCACAACCCCAAGATCAAGAGTTGCATGCTCCACCAACTGAGCCAGTCAGGCACCCCACCAGTTACACTGGTTTTTAAGAACATACACCAATGAGGTGGTCAAGGTTGTCAATACTAATGAGAGAATTTACAATTATAAAAAAAAGCTTTAAAAAACACATGTAATTTTTGTATCTGAGTAAATATTTTATTTCTACATAAGATATTGACATTTACACATTTAAAAGACAACTAATATACAGCTAACTGTAATAAAATACACAAGAAGCTTATGAGATATGAGAACACAGATAAGAAAACCCGAGAAATTTTTAATTTAATTTGCCCTACTGGGAACATCAGGACTCCTGGACTTGATATTGACCTTATGTACCAAGTATTTTTTTCTGTAAGTACTAAGTTGACACCCTTCCAAAGAGCACGTTGTACTACTGTGTCTAAGAAATCAGTGAATAATTAGGTTTTCCGTCTTATCAAAGTACAAAGCATTGCTTCAATTCTAGGCCTTCTGACAGAATCCAGTATCTACTTTCACTAAGTTCTTTAACAAAATTTTATTAAGAAACTATTGATTCAGAAATACAAGGCATCTTTATATTACAAAGAAAATCAAGAAGACAAATTCTAGTATTTTAGACAAATTCCCAATTCTGACATCTGGCGCAATAGGATTCCCAGATTATCTTTTTCTAAAAGAGATTTCGTCCAGCTTGTTTCCAGACTTCTTTTACTCCTTTAATGCTCTCTCTTTTTACACATTTCCAGTATTCTTGTACACTTTGTTGTTGTGGTACCTGTTAACCAGAAGTAAAAGTAGAGATCATTCTCTTCAGTGTTAAACATGATTTCACATGAGCTCTGTTATTATTTCCCGCATGCCTCCAAAAAGTACTTGAGGTGGATTATGTTGTAAAAAATAAGTGCAACAACAGGACAGGACAGGACAAAAGTACAACAGGACAAAAGACAAAAAAGTGAATGTGATGTAGGAATATCCTCGGGGGAACTAGGGAATGGAGGCTGACTAAACATACCCGATTGGAGCTTCCTCCTTAAGAAGATAATGAAGACTTTGGGTGATCTTCTTTCACATATTGGTTTAAAATGTAATCATTTCATAATACTTAATAATATTTTATGTTTCCCTTTTTATGGTGAACTTCATTTAGCTATGTGGAATAAAAATTAAAAGCCTAAAACTTTGATTTAACCTTGCTGAAGTTAAAATGAAACAATATATTTGATACAAACCCTTAAGAAGAAATAATATAATTCACCTAAGTGCTCTGTGAATTAAAAAGTTCTGTATGGGTATTATTTCTCTCAGTTAAACAAGAAAGTAAAGGTTAGAAAACATTTGTATCCTGGTCACCACAAGAGCATAGCATTACAGGAAATCTGTCAAATGGAAGCAAAAGTTTACTTTAGATTATTTTATATATATATATATATACATATATATATATATATATACACACACACATATATATATATAAATATAAAAAAATCAGAAAAAATTTATTTTTTTCTGATCAATTTACAGGTCTTCTATTTAATGTCTCTTGAGAAATGGCAAAGGGGTTCCTTAGTATATTAAACTGTTAACTGCAAAGGCTGGTTTAATTTCCAGGGGTATGATCATTAACTATGAGGTACTGTATGACTACAAAGCTTATAAAACATGTTTGCTAACAGAAATTATATTTGCTCATTTTTCCACAAATGTTTGTGAGAGGAAAACAAAGGTGTTTTGAGTTGTAAATAAACAGATTTGTTTATGAACCTACCATATTCTCTCCCTCATTTTCCTTTCTTCTGGCCTAACGACCTACTTATCACATAGTTCTCTTTCCACTGTTGTTTTCAATCTGCAGACTGCTTTAAACAAAATTTTGAGCTTTATTTGTCCCACAGACCAATATATGAATTTGAGTGGCTAACATTTACTTCAAGTGTCTCAGGCACTATACTAAGTATTTTATACTTAATTCTCACAAAAATTTTTTTCTGGTAAATTCTGTTAGTTTCCTCATTCTACACAGATGAGGAATGTGAGGCTCTGAAAAATTAAGTGGCTTTGCAAGATTAGGCAGTTCATAAGTGACAGAGTTGGGATTCGAATTTAGGTGTGTTCAACTACAGAGCCCAAAGCAAAATTCTAGCCCACGATTTCTGAATAGTGGTTTCTGATTAGACTCAAATTAAAAAAAAAAAAAAAAAAAAAAAAAGAAGGCAAAGAAAAATACTGGATCCCATCTGTAGGAGATATCTCAGTGTTGTGTTCATAGCTTATAATCTCTTTATAAATGATAAAACCTCCATTTAAGACTATAGGTTCGTCTAAATTCTAGGCGAAATACCATTCATTTAATTACATGTAAACATGTAATTATTTAAAAACTCAAAATTTTTACCCATAAACCTCGATGCATCCTGTTTTTTAAAACCCCGAGAAACTCTCCATGACTAAGACATTCATCACCATCCACATCAAAGATCTTGAAGACGGTGTCCAAAATATTGTTGGAGAGCTCCTGTCCTGTTGCTACTTTCACGGCCCTCTTAAACTCCGCTGAAAGCAAACATAAAAGAACTCATCAAACATGTGAAATAGTCTAAGTGGAATTAATCCAAATTTTATTATTTGAGAAGCAAAAAACAAAACAAAACAAAACCCTAAAATTATTCATTAATGGGAAGTAAAACAAAACCAAAAATACTCAGTAAGAACATACTGAAATAACAAATTTGGTTGAGAAATGTCATGAAAGTAACTGAAAGAGAAGGCTATTTTAATTTTAAAAATTTTATTATTTATTTTTAAAGATTTTATTTATTTATTTGACAGAGAGAGAGTGAGCACAAGTAGGCAGAGTGGCAGAGAATGAGAGAGGGAGAAGCAGGCTCTCCACTGTGCAGGGAGTCCAACTCAGGGCTCCATCCCCAGGACCCTGGAATCATGACCTGAGTTGAAGACAGACACTTAACTGACTGAGCCACCGAGGTGCCCCTTAATTGATGTTTTAAAGAAGGTACTTAAATATTCCCTTTTCCTTCTTAGGGGAAAATAAGGAAAGTAAAAGCAAATAAAGTAATAGTTAAATGTGAGAGTCAATGTTGTAAGTCTAGAGTAACCACAATGAATTAAAAGACAAATCAACTCTTTTATTGATAAATGGCTCCCTGATTGGTATGTTCTAGTTGAAGAAGAGACTGATACTGTTTATAGATGATAAAAATTAAATTAAGTCACGTAACTTACCCAATCTGACAGGACGATGAGCTAAACTGAACATCTGCATAGCAATAGCAAAGTCTTCCAAGTGAGTTGTAAAATGACAAAATGATTTGAACTCATCCAAACTAATACTCTAATAAAATAACAAAAGTGAATTTTAATTACAATTTTGTAAATACATTAAATAATCTTAGCATATAAGCCTAAGTCCTGTTTCTATAATAACGCTTATGAACTTTTATAGCTTTCTAAGAAAGTCTATTGAAGAGAATGGGCACACAGTGAATGGTTGTGTAGACTGCACAGTGGGTGAAAGGTCTCCTGGAGCAGGGCAAGACCTGGAGTGACCCTGTGGTACAGACTGGATTCTGTCTTCTCAAAACTCATAGGTTGAACCCTAACACCCAACATGATTGTATTTGGAGACAGGGTTGTTAGGGAGGCAATGAAGGTTAAATGAAGTCATAAGGATAGAACCCTAATCTGATAAGGACTAGTGTCCCAATAAAATGAGGAAGAGACACCAGAGCTTTCTCACTCTGGGTATAAGCACAGAGGATAGGCCATGTGAGGACACAGTGAGAAGGCAGTGGTCTGCAAAGTGGGAGGAGAGACTTCACCCAAAACCAACTTGCCAGCACCTGATCTTGGACTTCCAGGCTCCAGAATGTGAGAAAATAAATTTGTTGTTTAAACCATCCAGGCTGTAGTATTTTGTTATAGCAGCCTAAGGAAACTAATACATTCTGTTAAGTGGTCCGCCTCCTTCCTTTTCTGCTTTATCAATGGACACAGCACTGAGTAAGAGCACTGGGTTTTGGAGTTAGAGGAACCAATGTTGAAACTTCAGTTCTGCCATTTACTATGTGCATGGTCTTACCCTCTCTGAGCCTTAGGTAAGTAACCTTTCAGGAATTAAGTAATTTGTTCAACGTCTACTAAATGGAACACTGGGATTTGAACCTTGATTCATCTGACTTTAAAATCTATGCACATAAAAACAAAACAAAAAATAAGTTAGAAAAACTAGTTTTTCTGTTGAAAAAGTAAACAAAGTATGAAAATTCTTAATTTGAAAATAAATTCTTCCCTGCCTGAAAACATTTCTCTTTGTAAGGACCTTCAGGATCATGTCCTCTGTTTATCTGTGGTCTTATTCAGGTTTCACTGAGGAATTTTTACTTTTAAAATTTTAAGTAAGTTTTTGAAGACGTAACATATACACATGGTAAAAAAAAAAAATTAACAATATTATAGATAAAAAATAAAGTTTTCTTTCTTCCTTTGACCTTCAGTTCCCTTCCCCACAGGCGAAGCACTGTTACCAATTCTTTGTGTGCCCTTCCAGAAATATTCTACTCATATAAAAGAACACACACACACACACACACACACACCCGTTTTACACAACAGAAGCATCCTCTTTGCCTATTTCTATACCTTGTTTTATACTTAAAAAAAAAAAGATTTATTTATTTATTTGAGAGAGAGAGTGGGGACAGAGACAGAGAAGGAAAGAATCCTCAAGCAGACTCCCCACTGAGTGCAGAGACTGAAGCAGGGCTTGATCCCAGGACCCTGAGATCATGACCTGAACTGAAATCTAGACTCAGACACTTAACCAACTGAGCCACCCAGGCAATCCCCACCCCACTTACTTTATACTTTTAACAATAGATCTTACTAACACAAATAAGAGTGGCTGTTTCTCTGCATCATAATCTCAAAGCCGTCACTGGGTGCAATCTTTCTGATTTTTCTTTCACCGATAAGTGAAAAATGGTATGCCATCAATGTTTGAATCTGTATGTCTTGAATTGTGAATGATGTGAAACACTTTTCAGTTTTATGGTCTTACTAGTCATTCGTGGATTTCTCTTCTTGTGTCTTTTTTATGTCCTTTGCCCAGATTTTTAATGAGCTGTTATGTGACTTATTGCTGGGAGACAAGTCTCCATGGGTCTCTCATGTTTCTGCACATCTTTTAAAGAGAGGCTCCAACCACCTTTTTATTCCAGACTATCTTTCCAAGGACGTTTGTCTAGTGAACAGCCTTGAATATTGACAATGTCTCGTTTGGAAGCAGAGGACAGTTTTGCTCACTGCCCATTATAAAAGATTCAGATTCCTGAAGATGAGCTTTCTTGGCTATGTGCATGGGCAGCATCCAACAGGGCCCCCCAACGTGGTCTCTGTAGGACTTGGGAGATGAGGAGGAAGACATAAACATGATGCTCAGCTATTGCTATGCTATGAATAATAAAGTTTTTTTCTCTATGACCCAAGCATGTGTCTTTTGTCAGCATCCATGAAATGGCACAGGCTAATTTCCAAATAGATAAAACCTCAGATACTTTAAGTTATTAACATGATGATTTTTAGGATCCTATTATATATTAAATAGGGCAAAATGTGAGACCCTTTAAAGTTCTTTTCTTTTTTTTTTTTTGTAAGACCCTTCAAAGTTCTTGATTTTAAAACAGATTTTTGAGGGGGAAGGAGCAAAGGGAGAGGGAGAGAGAAAACTCCAAGCAGGTTCACCCAGTGCAGAGCCCAATGTGGGGATATCTCATGACCAAGAGATCATGACCTGAGCCAAAATCAAGAGTCAGACACTTAAATGACTGAGCCACTCAGGTGCCTTCAAAGTTCTTGATTTTTAAGATCTCATTATAAAGAAATGGGCCTATTACATGTAATGCAAATATTCCTCCTCTCACCATTTTGTTACTATTTTTTCTTTTCACTTGGATTATAACTTTGCGGGGGAGGAATGAGGGAAAGCAGTAGAATTTTAACTTTTAGGTAGCAATTTCACCAATTTTCCTTGAAAGCCTTCTGAGTTTTGCCTAGAAAGATATGTATATCCCACTCTAAGATGACTGCTTCCCAGTTTTCTTCTAAACACATTGTTTCATTTTTCTCTTTTTTCTAAGATTTTATTTATTTTTGAGAGAGAGAGAGAGAGAGAGCATGAGCAAGTGGGGAGAGGAAGAGAAAGAGGGACAAGCAGACTCCTGCTGAACAGGGAGCCTGATGTGGGGCTCAATCCCAGGACCCTGAGATCATGACCTGAGCAGAAGGCAGACGCCTAACCAACTGAGCCACCCAGGTACCCCATTTTTCTCTCTAACATTTAATTCTTAGATCCATCTGGAATTTTAGAGTAATGAGTAAGGAAGAGGTTTACCTTCATTTTCTCCCTCAGATGACCAGTGAATTAACCTATTATTAACTTATTAACTATTAACTTATTATTCCTTGTTTACTCAACTAATTTGCAGCATGAATTTACATATACTAAATTTCCATGCATATTTGAGTCTATTTTTGGACTTTATATTCCGTCCAGTTGATAGGTCAGGCAAATTCATTGTCAGTAACAGGCTGTTTTATTTATTTATTTTTTATTTTTTATTTTTTAAAAGATTTTATTTATTTATTTGTCAGAGAGAGAGAGGGAGAGAGAGTGAGCACAGGCAGACAGAATGGCAGGCAGAGGCAGAGGGAGAAGCAGGCTCCCTGACGAGCAAGGAGCCCGATGTGGGACTCGATCCCAGGACGCTGGGATCATGACCTGAGCCGAAGGCAGCTGCCCAACCAACTGAGCCACCCAGGCGTCCCTAACAGGCTGTTTTAATTATCAATGTTTGATAATACATATTAATATCTCAGGATTCTTTTTTTGAAGACTTAATTTTTTTTTAAAAAGCTTTTATTTATTTATTTGACAGAGGGAGACACAGCAAGAGAGGGAATACAAACAGGGGGAGTGGGAGAGGGAGAAGCAGGTTTCCCGCTGAGCAGGGAGCCCGATGCGGGGCTCGACCCCAGGACCTTGGGATTGTGACCTGAGCCCAAGGCAGATGCTTAAAGACTGAGCCATCCAGGCTCCCCTAAAGACTTAATTTTTTTGAAGCAGTTTCAGGTTCACAGCAAAACTGAAGGAAGGTACAGAGATTTCCCATATAGCTCTTGTCCCCTCAGCATTCTTCTTGTATAAACTTTCATGGTTTGTCTAGGTCACTTGTGAGAATCCAATGGCATTTTTATTGGAACCCCAATATCCGGCTCTCTTTTGATTCCTGCACATATGAAAGATTAGACCTTTTTGCTCTGTGTAGTTATGTGGCGGTCATGTGATTAGTCTGGCCAATAGCCAAGTGTGACATTTCTAGGCCAAAACATTTAATTGCTGGAATGTACTCACTCCTTAATTTTCCTGACACAGCCTCTGCAGATGATGTTTTTTCCAGATGGTAAAGCTCCAAGATGGCAGAGCTTGGAAAGTCTGGGTCCCTGAGCAACTGTATGCAGAGCCTCCTATCAGCCCACAATGGAAATGTAGCATGATTGAGAAAGAAATCTTTCTTGTGTTAGCCATGGGGGTTTCAGGGTAAATTTGTAACTGCAACAAATCTAGTCTGTTCTGACTAGAATAACCATTACATTTATAGATGAACCTAAGAGAGAACTGCTATATTCATAATACTAAAACTTCCCATTCAATAATAGGAGACGTCACTCTAATTAGATAAGTTTTCTTTTATATCCAACAAGACTTTAAAGTCTTTTTCATATATTTGTTGTTAATTTATTTCTAATTGTTACGTGTTTCTATCATAATTATGAATGGAATCTTCATTATATTTTGTTATCTTTTTCTTCACTATAGAAATAGCTTTAAAAAATTACACAAAAATACACGTTCACTCCAAAAACATGTATTGAACAATGAACTAAAACTAACACATAAAGTAAAAAAATCACACAAAAAAATCTCACAACAGTATACTAGTCATTATTAGTAGTTTGGCAATCATTTCTTCAGATATATATATATATATGTACACACACACACTAATGCATTTACATTTTCTAACTTGCAATTTGTACATAGGACAGTTACTGCTAATACATTAGGATTATAACAGGTACTTTCTTGAATTTTTATTGTTTCTAATGGCTTTTCAATTTGATCTCTTGGGTTTTCTAGGTATATCATCACATCTATGCAAACAAAGACAACTGTGACTCCTTTCAAATGTTTATACTCTTTTATTCTATTAATTTGCACTGGCTAAGATTTCAAGAACAATAAAAGTAATAGTGGTGACAGTGAACATTCTTGTCTTATTCCTGACTTTACTGGAAGTGCAAAACTCTCATACTTGCTATACTGATTTTATCTTAGGCAATAGTTCATTGATATGAAAATAGTATATAAAACATTTCTCACCTTGACTTTATACTTAAATAATAGAGCGTAACATGGTTTTTACTTTGAAAGTTACTTTATTTAATTACATAAAATATTTCTAACATCATTTCATCTTTACCAGAAGCATAATAAAAAGGTATACCAACCTCTCCTGCTGTCAACTTCTCTCTTACATTTTTCCAATAGATGTCTTTATTTTCAGTGTTAGTGAAAAAAAGCAGCCACTCTGCAAAGTCTTCTTTTCTCATGAAACTCAAACCTTTAGAAAACTGAATGAATTCCATTTCTTGGACCTCCGTTTGTAAATTCTCCATAAATCTAAATGTTAAAATACAAAATTGATGAAGGAGCTAGTAGAATGTAACCTTAATATTGTAAATATAACTGCAAAGCACCTTCAGCACTACCTACTGGATTGGCTGGTCTCTTGAAATGTTGAGTCAAACAAAGTATTAGTGCTGTGCAAGGGGTAGGGGAGTGGAGGATGCAGGGAAGCTGATTAAGTCCAATACTTGCCTCAATCTGTCACTCCCTATACTCAATTTGTTTATGCAAATTATACTTGGCAACCTACATTCTGATAAAGACTTACAAAATGATGTAAAATGTTGCTTTGATGCATCTATAACATTTTTTTTCCCAACACAGAAAAATTACCCATAATCAGAGAAACTTAACATTCAGTTGTGCTACTATTTTTAGAATGTTAATTATAATTAACAGCTCCTAATATTTTTCAGATACCAAAGTTGATTAATGTAGTCAACGACTTTGCATCAAAAGCTTAGATTTACCTAAAAATATTTATAATCATTTGGATAATAACATATGAATAAATGACTCAGCATTCTTTTAAAAATAAAAACACGTCACTCTGATCAAACTGTCACCAACAGCTCGCTGAGAAAACGCCCTGATAAAGGACATCAGATTAAAAAAAAACCTCCTTTGAACAAGAACTCAGATATGCTGCATATGATTTATTTATAACCTAAATCATATGAAAAGTCTTATTATCTCCCTGTGTTTTAACATGTTGCAGATAGCTTTATTCACCTCTCTACATGTTAAAAATCTGTCATGTCAAAATTCAATGGAATTATATACATGGGGTGAAAAATTGGTCTATGGCAGTTCAATGGGAGAAAAACTGCCACTGTTCAAAACTACTTGCTTTCAGCTCTACATTTATCTCATAAATCTTAAAAGCATGAAGGGGGAGTTTGATTTTAGGCTTCTATCTGTGTGATAGGTAACACTCTGTTCCCTACAACATCTTCTGAATGTACTAGGTACACAGATTCATCAATGCCATGTGTCTTTCTGAGTCAAGGCAGAGGTTTACCTAAAATAAGAAGCATTTCCAATTTGGGCTGATAGATCGATGAAACCTTTTACTGATATGCCTTGTCCTTTGTTAGTATTACTGAGTTTTATTATACTGTGTACTGAGAAAATTCAACTTCATAGTATTGTTAAAAAAATGCTTTACTTGCAAATGAATGTACAGTAAATTTAGGAAAGTAGAAAATACGATATAAACATATTACTAACTCATTCCTTTCCTTTTTCTTTTTCTTCAGGCCCTGAAGTTGAAATATTATAAATTTAACTGCTGTTAAACTATACATGGTCTGGTTTAAGCTACTTTCATCTTACTAATTATACTACTTCTGAAGAACACAAGTATATTTTTGGAAAACCATCTTTCCTAACTCTAAAATTATAGATCTCTTTATGACTTGAAAATCCTGGAACATGATTACTGGACATAAATATATCAGTTGAAGAATTTGTTGTAAATAGAGCCACCAGATACATCCTGAACAAATTAAATAGTTTATAAATTAGTGGATTAATTGGGAACAATGGGAAAAAAAATCTGCTTTTCCTTATCTTTTTTTTTTTTTAATTTTTTTTAGGTCACAGGGTGCTGGAACTGGCTTCTGCAGCTCTGAGAATCCATTGCGCACATGTTTTCCCACCTCTATTTCAGGTACAGCAGCTTGAAATTGGCTTGGTAGAGTATTTACATTACTCATTGGCAAATGCAACAAATCAGGCTGTTCTTCCTGAGAGCAGATTGTTAAACATATTTATTAGCACACCATAGCTTATAGACATCTTTGAATTTATAAAAACTCCTCATGAATTTAGAACATCTTCAACTAATTGGAATTTTAGAATTATAGTACCTTAGGAACATGGCACATACACACACTGTCTCCAGTTACATACCAATCAATTCTCAGCGAAAAAGATTTGAAAACTAGCGGATGAGCTCCCCACAACAAAGGATAAAAGGACCACACTGTAGTCTCTGTAAAAACCCCACCCCAGGAGAACCAGTAAGGAGGGATCTCACAAATAAGCCGGGTATCCCTGAGGAGTAACGGTCCTACTCTACATCAGGCACCCCAACCTCTGGCACCCACACTGCAGACAAAAGCTCCCAAAATGTGTGGCTCTGAAAGCCAACAGGGGAAACATACACAGTAGGAAAAGAAATGTAGAAGAAAAGACCCTAAAGAGAAAGGAAAGAAAAAAGGAAAAGAGAGACTCGAAAAACATAGAGGTAGTGAAGGAGAATCAGTAAGGGCTACCAATAGCTACCTGAGGAGCATTTTTTTCCCCCTGAGATATATATATCCTGGAAAGAAATGGGTTTTTCACAATTAAATGACCTCTTGATTTCATAACAATGAGTAAACACTGAAATTCCAGCAGACAGAGCTTAAATTATACTTTAGTTTTTATTTAAATGGCTAAGAGCTATTTCAGTCTTTTGACGAATTGTAAAAAACCAACCAAACTGACACAAAAATCAATAACCCAAACAAATCACAAATCTATCCAGATACTCTCTCATTAACTGGTAAGTTTCTATTGACATGTGGTAGTATCTACCTAATGTGTCTTCTATCCCTCTGGTCACCTGGTCTAGTGCTAGTTCCCTGAAAGCGCATCCACTGTACCTAACCACCTACCAGGGAACTGTGGGACTAATTCTTTCAGAAACTTTGTGACCATTTAAATCTTTTAAGAGAAACCTGGGTCTGAATTTCTAAGATATTTAACTCTGGACCAAGTCCCTTATTAATCTCATCAAATTTCAGCTGTAAAAAGGGAAGACTAAGGATAGGTGAAATAATATATATGAAATACTCAGATAAGTATCAGGCATGTAGTGATGGCATTGAGGATGCAGGATGCAGGTGACCACCCTTCCTTTTCATCCTCACTCAAGCCAAGAATTAGCTACTATTGCTTCAGCTCCCTGGGGCTGTTGAAGGACTTCTTCAAGGGCGGCCTGAAGAAAATCATACAATTGCTACAGTGACAACAGCAGAAATTAATGGTCTACACCTGTAACTGGATCCTCAACCCTGCCAACACCCTGCTGCGAGGCCAGGGAGCTCTCTTTTTTATTTCACATGGTGGCTATTTCAATTTGTTTACATTCTCTACAAATCTATCCCACTGGCTTTCTATTTGTCCTCCGCAGATGACTTGCCCCAGCTTCTCAGAGAAATTAGAGGTCACTGCTTAGGAAATTCTCTCATTTTCTTGCTATCACTCTAGGAATGTAACAGTAGGCATTCCCATTCTTTCCACCTCCAATCTCTTTTCTGTCCTAGTGAAAGGAGGAGTCCCTTTTCCTCTTGAGGGCTACCTGTGCACTTAATTCCACCTATATTCCTCTATTTCTTCCTTCTCTGGGGCCTTGCTCCTCTGGTGACTCCATTCACTCCTGCATTGTCTTTCCTTCTTCAAATCACGTAAACATGTGGGGGGAAACCTTTCTTACATTCCCTTCCCGCTACTGCCCCCTCTCTTCCTTTGCTCTAATTAGTCTCCTTCAAAGAATTACCTGTGTTTCTTTCTCCACTCACCCCTCACTCACTTCTCAACCCACTGCAGTCTGCCTTTTGCTCCCACTGACCACATCCACCCTACATTCATAATTTTTTTTTCTTAAACTTATTCTTGTGTTCTCTAGTTCAGTGAATAGGTATCACATGTGTCATTGGCTCCACTCAGAAATCAGGCAATAGCTTAGATTTCTCCTCATTTACTCTTCATCCAGTCACCAATACTATTAAGTCCCTTTTCTGAAGTAATCCCTCGGATTCCTCCACTTTCCTTCTGTTTCCCGCTGCCACCACGTTGGTCTAATTATTATCCTTTCTTCTCTATTAATACAACAGTCTCTACCAGATCTCCTTGCCTTTTGTTTGATTTCCTTAGCCAATCTGCTGGATCTGATGATCACCCTACTCCCCTGCTTCAAGGCCTTCACGTCACTCTTGTTCTTGGCATGGCACAAAAGCCTTTACAACTGTGCTCGTGTTGACCCTCCCACCTTCATCTCTCACATTGCTGGTTAAGTCACAATGAACTTCTAGTTTCTGAATCTGCCATGTCTTCTCTTGCGTTCAGACATATTACCTATTAGTAATCATTGGGTTCACACTAACACTGGCTTGATAATTCTTTCCAATATTATGCAAATATGGGTTCATTTCCTGAGAAATTAAAAACATGAAGTATCTGAACAGAGCAGTAGTCTATCTACATTATGTCAGTTAAATTATTCTGTGGAATGACAATAAACTTAAAAAAATTCTGAGAATTTTTTTCTAACTTAAATTCACTGTGTATTGGCAGTATGACATAATGGACCTATCTAGTACCAGATATTCTGTATATTGTCAGTCCATAATCAGAATTTTGGACCAAAGACTTAGATAAAAACATCAATATTTTGTAAAGTAAAATTTGACCCAGAGATTTAAAATTATTTGTTTTATTGGACTGTAAAACAGATTTTTATTTATTTATTTATTTATTTTTTAAAAAAGATTTTTACTTATTTATTTGACATACAGAGATCACAAGTAGGCAGAGAGGCAGGCAGAGCGAGAGAGGAGGAAGCAGACTCCCCGCAGAGCAGAGAGCCCGACTCAGGGCTCGATCCCAAGACCCTGGGATCATCATGACCTGAGTCGAAGGCAGAGGCTTTAACCCACTGAGCCACCCAGGTGCCTCCAAACAGATTTTTAAATAATGGCTTTTTCCTTAGTGTAAAGTTACTTTGGAATGTTTCTGTCCCAGAAACTTCTAAGTTCTTTTGTATGAAGAATTTAAATTTATAATTTAAGAAATTATTATTATTCATGAAACAAAATCTGGAATATTGATTGGTTAAATTTGACATCAATACCTTTTCCTATTGATAAAAAAACAACAAAATGGAATGTTTTGCTAAAAGAGTCACTTAAAATGGAGTCGGGAGGACAATGAAGAAGTAGGGCCTATGCATATTTCCTGTCTCAATCCTCAGAAAAAAGCTAAACTTGGATTGTTGCCAAACTGCAAACATCCTGGATGAACATCTGCTGTATGCAAGAATGGACTCAAATGGACTTTTTGCCTAGCACTAATCTTAGCAACCGATCACGTACAGAAAAGTGTCACTAAAACCCTGCCAGTACCAATCATAAAAAAACAACTTATGTAATGTGCCTAAAATTCCTCCTTGCCTTTAAAAATCCCAAGCTCCTCTAGGTCTTTAAAGCACAACCTGGATTGCTGCCTTAATTTCTGTCCTCTGAACTGTGATTCCCAAGATCCCAAATAAATGCTTTTTTCCCCTTACAGTCTTTCCTTTTTTTATTTGACATAAAAAATAGTTGCTTTGTAACTTTGTATTTGTTGGTTTAATTACATTACTAGTATATTTCCAGAAGACTTTATAAGGCTAAGGAACCTTCATAAAACTGATATAACTTCTCAATTACTACTGAATTTTCAAATACAAAATTGGTAATGAAGGTGGAAACAACTTTGCCACTTGTGATGAAAAATACAAGTGGTGTGTAGTTTTCTCTTCTAAATGAAAAAAATCCTTCTCTCTGAATTTTAAAGCAGTCAGTCCTTGCGGAAAAAGAGGAACATGCTATAATTTTATTTTAGTTCTCATTTCTTTCTTTAGAAGTTGGATTAAAGAGCCTTCAGGAAAAGAGACCGAGGAAACTCTAAGCTGAAGAAGTGTCTTGACCAAGAGAGCTGGGGAAATGCAAACAGAGAAAAAAGCCAGAGAAAAAGAATTCCCTAAGGAGAGAGATCTGGGAGCTGGGAAACAAAGCTCCCAGAAACTCAAAATAATTTAAGTAAAAAGAGTTGGGCACATATTCTGAGTGCCTACTATGTGTTACACATTGTGTGTACTTTAATATGTTATCTCAGATCAACCTCAGACTTCTTATGTGGGGGGACAGAATATTAACATAAATAAGAGTAGAAAGAACAGAATAAAGATTAAGAAGGGAGAAATATGCATGAATTAGAGATCTGCTCTTTTCCTTTATTAGACTGCAAAATTGTTATAATTTATAATTTTTAAATTTACTTTTATATTTACTTATAACTCCCTAAAATGGGCAGGACAAGTATCATTTTATAAATTTTTACAGGGCACCTGGGTGGCTCAATTAGTTAAGTGGTTGCCCTTGGCTTAGGTCATGATCCCAGAGTCCTGGGATGGAGCTTGCACTGAGCTCCTTGCTCAGCGGAGAGCCTGCTTCTCTCTCTCTTGCTCCCTTTGCTTGTGCTCTGTCAAATAAATAAAATCTTAGAAAAAATTAATTTTTACGAAGAATAAAAAAGGTACATGATTTGCCCAAGATCATACAGCTATATAAATGCTAAACAGTGTAACTAGGAATTATACCTATTCCTATCCCAAGTCCAGTGCTTTTTCCCTTTTATATTGGTACCAACTTCTAGATTTTTGGTATTTGTTAGTACTTGTACTTGCCTATTAAAGCATTAAGTGGTTTTAAAGAAAAAGAAGCGGAATTTTAGAAGCTGAAGTGAAGTATGCCTTCATGCTTAAAACTGTGATTTTAGTTGTTCTCTGCTGATAGATGCTATAAAAAAGCAGCCTGTGAAATTTGAAGTTTGTTGCTGGTCTTACTGTAACATTAAGAATGTAAGTCCTTTTATTACACAGTGTCTTTTTTATAGGAACCCATGGGAAACTTTCTTTCTGGCCCTATGAGGAATAATGCCCGCTCTCCCCCCTTACGTGGAATCCGTGCTAACTTAGGGATGTAGTGAATTGTGTAACTGATCATGTATGCTTTTTTGTATTGTCTGTCAGAAAGTCCAGAGTCAAATTTGTGGTTTCTTCTCAGCAAGCACATAGAATCTCGTGATTTGTACTTTGTGTACTAGCCTATTTACTGACTCCATTTTATGATACTGCCATAGCTTTTCTTCTCTTCTTCCTTCTTACCTGCTTCTGATAAGCCACTTATTTATATTCTCTTACAAGTGCCAATTTACAGTTGGGCTCTTGTTTAGAAAAAGAAGTTATATACAAATCAACATATTAAAATTATGCATTAATCAACACCTTAATTATATATAATCACATAATAAATTAACATATATATGTACATATGTAAACTTATTAAGTAGTATTGGGCACAGTCATCTCAGAAATGAAGAAATGGACTGCACTGGAGACTCAGGTTAACCGCTTGTTCATCAAATCCCACTTAATAAACTGTGAAGTTCTGCATTTGAATCCAGGTCTGTCTAAATCACAAATACGTGTTTTTCAAAATACTGTTTCTCTAAATGAGAAGCTAATAGCTGTAGGCAAATACTGTAAGTAGCTACCACAAAAGCTGTAATTTTGTGTCACCTTCCTTGCCTTTTCTTGATACTAATAAGCTGTATCTCCTAAAATAATTTCCCTTATTAGAGAAGTTGTAAGAAGGTGGCTGAGACCAAGGACAAACATCTCTTTTATAAGGAAGAGGACATATTACACTCCCATAAAAACCAGACTCAAAGCTCCAAATAACAAAGACCACAAAAATTTTTGTGGAATTTTAATCATTAATATGGTCAGTATGTTGGTGAAAACTTTTTAGAAACGTTATACATACACAGAGGCTATTTTCTGTTACTTTATGACATGCAAAATTTTAAAGACATTTTATGATTATCCATTCTAGCTAGTATAATAATAATTTTAACTTTAGGAGAACTTTGCTCTGTCCAAGAGACAAGTTCTTAAAAAAACGCATTTAAAGCATTTGTTAATTGGATCTTTTTAAACTGCATGATGGCATGACAAATTTCACTGAGTCCATTATTTACAGAAATGCTAGTAAAAACTTTTTTAAAGTAAGAATTTTAAATAAAATTATCCCTTTAAAGAAAATTAAAGTTAGCACAACTGTAAACATTAACTAGGTTAGGGAATCCTAAAATGAAGGGGGAGTAGTGTATTAGTATGAACAAGTATAGTTGATGATAATGGCTTTGCTTGGTTCTAAATCATGGTATTTATTTTAAAACTTAAAGACAGTAAGTTAAGTTAAGTAAGTTAGTTAGTTAAGTAAGTAAGTAAGTTAAGTTAAGACAGTAATATTTTTCAAGTATATAAGAAGAGACATTTTAAAAAATTTTGTGGAGAAAAACTGTTCTAGAGAGGTTAAAATGACTTACTGGAGTTTAGCTATGGGGTACACACTGTGATTGGACATAATTCAGAAACTTGGGTCTTCACACAGTCTACCTCATCATTCCTTAATCACTAAGCCCTACAATTTCATCTCCTAAATACGTCTTAAAAACTCTATTTCAAAATCCTTATTGCCACTAAACCAGTTCAAGGCTCTCATCATTTCTTATTTGGAATATCTGAATGGGCTTCTTTCTCATAAAATCTATCCTTTATTCTGCTGCCAAAATGTCAGGCACATCTGACCAGGTATCCTTCATGCATCATTCTTCAGCACCTCCCACTGTTAACTCAAGCTTGATCTTTTGGAGTATGAAATCTTCTGCAGGCAAGTACACACTTTTCCAGCCTCTGTTCTTAACTTTATCATACCACCTTACGTCTATTACTCTAGACTTAACTGCTTATAATTCCCTTTACAAACCAGACATTTTCATGCCTCTAGGTCTTTTCTCATGTTGTTGTCTTTTCCTCAGATGCTTTCTCGTCCACACATTTCTGCCTGGGTAATTTCTGCTCACATGTCAAGACTCAGCTTAGGTGCCATTTCCTTCAGAAATTTGCATTTACCTTCGAAATTCCCTATAATGAAGTTTTCTTTCTCCTCTTTTTCCAAAGAAATATATCTGAAGGGTTGTGGTAATTTCAGGTTCTTTCACTGTTGATTCCTATAAAAAATGATATAATAATTTCAAGTAATTATAACCAAGAACAAAAATAGACCCTGTAGCCTGGACCTCTTTAGGATAATATCCATGAAAGATTCTTCTAACAATAACAACAAAGGCAGAAGAATCCTATCTGTTACTTTGCATAATACTATTCTATAACTGTCTCTGTTCAAGCAAGAGAAAAATGAGGGCTAAAATACTCAAGATGGACTTCAGCAGTAAACAAAATCTTAAATCAATCCAAAAAGAGAGCTTTAGAATAGTGAAATATTATTTCAAATGTGATCTCAAGGTGTTTTTTAATAAGACTATTTATTTATCTGACACAGAGAGAGAAAGGGCACAAGCAGGGGGAGCGGCAGGCAGAGGGAGAGGGAGAAGCAGACCTCCCCCCAGGCTGAGCAGGGAGCCTGATGTGGGGCTTGATCCCAGGACCCTGGAATTGTGACCTGGGCTGAAGGCAGACGCTTAACTGACTGATGCAATGCCTGCAGCTCTGAAGGACAAAGATAAATTAGTTCAGATGAGGTGGGAAAGTATCAAGGAGAATTTCATTTGTGCTCTACCACAGCAATGAGAAGATCTGGATAGACCATGAGCATGAGCAAAAGAAAACAGCATGATAACTAAGCAAAGGCACCATAGCAAGAAATAGAACAAATCCACAAAAGACAAAAAACACCCAGTCTAGAACACGTAATGCAAGGAATAATGTATGACCCCATAAATGCTTTATTTATATTAAAAATTTTTTCTATTTCGAGATAGTTGTATATTTACATACAACTGTACAAAATAATACAGAAAGATCTCTTGTACCCTTTACTCAGTTTCCTCCAATGGTGACTGGTGACATCTTATAAAACAATGTAACTTGACACAGTCAACACATAGAAGAACATTTCCTTCACTGCAACAATTCTTTATTTGCTCTTACACAACACTGATTTCTCTCCCACCCACCCTCTCTTTGACCTCTGGCAACCGCTAATTGACTTTCTTTTCCCATAATTTCGTTATTTCAAAATGTTATATAAATAGAACCAAATATTATGTAACTTTATATTACATAATTACAATACAATTACAATACATATTATGTATTGGCATTTTTTGTTTAGCACAATTCTCTGGTTACTCATTCAGGCTGTTGCTGTATCAATGGTTTGTTCCATTGTATGGATTACCAGTTTAACCATTCACTTGTTGAAGGATATCTGGGTTGTTTCCAGTTTTTGGCTATTATAAATAAAGCTGCTAAAAACATCTGTGGACAGGATTTAGTATGAACACAGTTTTTCATTTCTCTAGGACTGATGCCGAGGACTGTATTACTGTTTTATCACAGGGGCAGTATCATTGTACTTTCCCACTGGTAGTAGATGGGTGATCCAGTTTCTCCACATCTTGTAGTCATTTGATATTGTCAATTATTTTATTTTTGTCATTTGATGGGTTTGTTAATTGGCACTGTCCTATGATTAATGGTGTTGAGCATCTTTTCATGTGGTTGTTGGCTATTTGTTTATATCCTTTGGGAAAATGTCTGTTCAAGTCCTTCACCTAGTTTTTAACTGGGTTGTCTTCTTTTCTTTAAGTCTTTAAGTTCCAGTTAAACATATAGTGTAATATTAGTTTCAGGGGTACAATATAGTGATTCAACACTTCCATACATTACCTGGTGGCCATCGCAACAAGTGCACTCCTTAGTCCCATCACCTATTTAGCTCATCCACCCATTCACCACCCTTCTGCTAACTATCAGTTTGTTCTCCATAGCTAAGAGTCTATTTTATGGCTTGCCTTTCTTTTTTCTTCTCCATGTTCACTTGTTACATTTTGTTTCTCAAATTCCACATGTGAGCAAAATCATATGGTATTTGTCTTTCTCTGACTCAATGTTGCTTAGCATAATACTCTTTAGCTCCATCCATGTCATTTTAAATGACAGGATTTCATTCTTTATGGCTGAGTAATATTTGCCCACTTGATATGTTTTCCTGCTTTGTTGAAGATTAACCAATTAATCTTCAATTGACCCTATAGTTGTGGGTTCATTTCTGAGTTTTCCACTCTGTTACACTTAACTGTGTGTGCCAGTATCATACTGTTTTGATCACTACAGCTTTATAACATAACTTGAAGTCTGGGATTCTGATGCCTCCAGTTTTTTTCTTTTTCAAGGTTGTTTTGGCTATTCTGTGTCTTTTATGGTTCCATACAAATTTTAGGATGGTTTGTTCTAGTTCTGTGAAAAATGCTGTTGGTATTTTGATAGGGATTGCATTAAATGCGTAGATTGCTTTGGGTAGTATAGACATTTTAACAGTAGTTGTTCTTCTAATCCATGAACATGGAATGTCTTTCCATTTCTTTGTGTCATCTTCATATTTCATCAGTGTTTTATAGTTTTCAGAGTACAGGTCCTTTACCTTTTGAGTTAGGTTTATTCCTAGATATTTGATTGTTTTTGGTGCATGTGTACATGGGATTGATTCCTTAGTTTCTCTTCCTGCTGCTTCATTATTGGTGTATAGAAATGCAACAGATTTCTGTACACTGATTTTGTATCCTCTGACTTTACTGAATTCGTTTACCAGTTTCAGCAATCTCTTGACAGAGTTTTTTGGGTTTTCTATGTAAGCTATCATGTCATCTGCAGAAAGTGGAAGTTTAACTCCTTCCTTGCCAATTTAGATGCCTTTTATTTATTTTTTTTTGTCTGATTGCTATGGCTAAAAGTTTTAGTACTATGTTAAATAACAGTGTTGAGAGTAGACATCCCTATCTTGTTCCTATCTGTAGAAGAAAAGCTCTCAGTTTCCCCCCATTTAGGATAATATCAGCTGTTTATTTTTCATATATGGCATTTATTATGTTGAGGTATATTCCCTCTAAACCTACTTTGTTGAGGGTTTTTATCATGAACGTTGTTGTACTTTGTCAAATGCTTTTTCTGTATCTACTGAAATGATCAAATGGTTATTATCCTTTCTTTCATTAATGTGATGTATCACAACTGACATGCAAACACTGAACCACCCTTGTAAATTAGGAATAAATCTTAGTTGATTGTGGTGAATGATTTTTTTTTTTTTTTTTTTTGGTGAATGATTTTTTTTTTTAACGTATTGCTGGATTTGGTATGCTACTATTTTATTGAGAATTTCTGCATTTATGTTCATCAGGGATATTGGCCCATAGTTCTCTTTTTTACTGGTGACTTGTCTGGTTTTGGTATCAGGGTAATGCTGGACTCATAGTATGAATCTGAAAGTTTTCCTTCCTCTTCTATTTTTTGGAATAGTTTGAGAAGAATAGGTATTAACTCTCCTTGAAATGTCTGGCAGAATTCGCCTATGAAGCCACCTGGTCCTAGACTTTTGTTTGTTAACTACTGGTTCAATTTCTTTGCTGGTTATTGGTCTGTTCATTTTCTATTTCTTCCTGTTTCAGTTTTGGTAATTTATATGTTTCTAGGAATTTAACCATTTCTTCCAGGTTGTCCAATTTGTTGGCATTGGGTTCTCTTTCTGTTGTTGAGTTGTAGGAGTTCTTTATCTTTCTTGATAATAGATAGACCCTTATAAGGTCTGTAATTTGCAAATATCTTCTACCACTCTGTAGGCTGTCTTTTTAATTTTTTTTTTTAAAGATTTTATTTATTCATTTGACAGACAGAGATCACAAGTAGGCAGAGAGGCAGGCAGATAGAGAGGAAGGGAAGCAGGCTCCCTGCTGAGCAGAGAGCCCGACATGGGGCTTGATCCCAGGACCCTGAGATAATGACCTGAGCTGAAGGCAGAGGCTTTAACCCACTGAGCCACCCAGGCACCTCTGTCTTTTTAATTTTTGATAGGGTCCTTTGATACACAAAAGTTTTTAACTGTAATGAAGTTCAATACATCAATTTTTCATCTACTGCTTATGCTTTTGGTGTCATAAGAAATCAATGCCAAATCCAATGCCATGAAGCATTTCCCCTTTCAAGAAATACTTCTAAGAGTTTTATAGTTGTAGCTTTTATATTTAAGTCTGATTGATTTCAGTTAACTTTTGTATATGGTATGAGGTAGAAGTCCAACCTCACTCTTTTACATGTGGCTATCCAGTTGTCCCAGCACCATATGTTGAAGAGACTTAGGCAAAAGAAGTCATTATTTACGTGTTTTGAAAACAGCTTTTTTTTTCTTTTTAAAGGGGGTCACTTGCCATAACCAATATAGGTCTGTCATAATTTTTACTAGCTATTGCACTGTATGTGCCATTGAGCAGGTATGTATACACACAAACATTTTTTCAAGATAGCAAGCACGGTTACCTTATTTCTTCTTTATTAACATGCACCCCCCCCACTCTTGTGTTTGTCACAGAAAAGAGCAAAAAGGTCTGAATTTTCCCATGCCTATTAGCAGTAGGAAAATTCCTGCATATGACATGTGAGCTAGTCAAGGTCGCTAGCATAATATAATGAATGTGCTGATATTTAGATTGTTTCCAAATTTTTTTTTTACTATAAACACTGTTGTGAGATATACTGTTATACACTTATCTTTGTACACTAGTCACTATAAATTATTATTCATTTGCACCTAAACTTTGTTAGATGTCTTTACAATTTACATTGCCAATCAACAGTACAGAAGAATGCCCGTTCCCTCACATCTTGGAGAACACTAAAGATTATCAAACTTATCTTTGCCAATCTGGTAAGAAATAAAACAAAACAAATCACTATTATTTCAACTTGCATTTCCTTGATTATTCATATTTATTGGTCATTTGTATTTCTTCTGCTAACTGCCCCTTCATGAACTTTGCCTACTTTTCTATTGAGATGTTAAGTCATTTTAAAAAAGTCACAGTAGTCAAGTTTACTACAATTTTCTTTTACAGCTTTTGGAACAGGACTACATTGCTTAGCTCAATAATATAAAAACATTTACCCACTTTTTCTTTTCAAATCAGGTATAACTGACATGCAATACTACATTAGTTCAGGTGTAGAACATAGTGAATTGACGTTTGTATACATTGCAAAATGATCACCGCAGTAAATGTGGTCACCATCTTCTACTTTACAAAGTTAACACAATATTACTGACTATATTCCTAATGCTGTACCTCACAACCCAATGACTTATCTTCTCCAAGTCAGTAAGCTGCCCTTCTGTTCAGCTGAGGATTTCCTTTTGTAACTAAAAGTATGTACTTTGTGATCCTATTCCGTTTCTTCCGAACACATCTCTCCTCTGGTAACCACCAATCTATTCTCTGTATCTATGATTCTCGGGTTTTTTTTTTTTTTTTTTAGATTCCACATATAAGTGAAATCCTGCGGTATTTGTCTTGCTCTGACTTACTTATATTACTTAGAATAATACCCTCAAGGTCCATCCATGTTGTTGCAAATGTCAAGATTTTCTTTCTTTTTTTTTTTTTTTTAAAGATTTTTTATTTATTTATTTGACAGAGAGAAATCACAAGTAGGCAGGGAGGCAGGCAGAGAGAGAGGAGGAAGGAGGCTCCCTGCTGAGCAGAAAGCCCGATGTGGGGCTTGAACCCAGGACCTGGGATCATGACCTGAGCCGAAGGCAGCGGCTTAACCCACTGAGCCACCCAGGCGCCCCAAATGTCAAGATTTTCTTATCGCTGAGTAGTATTGGGTATATAAACCACATCTTTTTATCCACATATCTATCAATGGACACTTAAATTGCTTTCATACTTTGGCTTTGTAAATAGTGCTGCAATGAAAAAAGGGGTACATATACCTTTCTGAATTAGTGTTTGTTTTCTTTGATTAGATACCCAGTAACAAAATTGTTGTATCATACCGTATTCTATCTTTTTTTAAAAAAAGATTTTATTTACTTGGGAGACAGACTGAGTGAGATAGAGAGCACAGTCGGGGAAGAGGCAGAAGAAGGGGAAGCAGACTCTCCCTGAGCAGGGAGCCTAATGTGGGGCTCAATACCAGTACTCTGGGATCATGACCTAAGCTGAAGGCAGATGCCTAGGAAACCGAGCCATTCAGGCACCCCCTGTAGTTCTATTTTTAATTTTGAGGAGTCTCCATATGGTTTTCCACAGTGGCTGTACCAATTTACAATGCCACCAACAATACAAAGTGTTCCCTGTTCTCCACATCCTTGCCAGCATTTTGTTATTTCTTGTCATTCTGACATTAGCCCTTCTAACAGGTGTAGGTGCTATCTCATTGTGGTTTTGATTTGCATTCCCCTGATTAGTGATGTTGAGTATCTTCACATGTGCCTGTTTGCCATCTGTTGTCTTCTTTATGAAAACATCTATTCAGATCATCTGCCCATGTTTTAATTGGATTGTTTTTCCTATTGAACTAAGTTCTTCATATCTATTTTGGATATTAACCCTTTAGCAGATATATAATTTACAAATATCTTCTCCCATTTTGGAAAGTTGCCCATCTGTTTGAGGGTTTCCTTTGCTGTACAGAAGCTTTTTAGTTTGATGTAGTCCCATTTGTTTATTTTTGCTTTTGTTCCCTTTGCCTTTGGAGTCAGATAAAAAAAAAAGTCACTAAGACTGACTTCAAGGAACTTATTGCTTAGGTTTTCTTCTTCGGCATTTATGGTTTTAGGTCTTACATTCAAGTCCTGAATCCATTTTCAGTGAATTTTTTGTATATGGTGTAAAATAGTGGTCCAATTTTATTCTTTTGTGTGTAGCAGCTGTCCAGTTTTCCCAACACTATTTATTAAACAGACTGCCCTTTCCCCATTGTATAATCTTGCCTCCTTTGTTGAAACTTAACTGACCGTATACATGTGGGTTTATTTCTGGGTTATCTATATCTATAGTTCCACTGATCTACATGCTTGTTTTTATGAAAATACCACACTGTTTTGATTATTATAGCTTCATAATACTGTTTGAAATCAGGCACAGTAAAACCTCTGGCTTTGTTCTTTCTTAACATTCCTTTGGCTATTTAGGGTCTTTTGTGGTTCCCTCCACAGAAGTTTTAGTATTACTCTAATTCTGTAAAACAACGTCATTGGAATTTTGATAGGGATTGCAATACATCTGTGGATTGCTTTGGGTGTATGAACATTAAACAATATCAATTCCTCTAACCTATGACAAAATATATCTTTCCACTCTTTGTGTTATCTTCAATTTCTTTCATCAATGTCATATAGTTTTCAGGCAATAGATCTTTCACATCCTTGGTTAAATTTATTCCCTGGCATTTCGTTGTTTTTAATGCAATTGTAAATAGAATTATTTTCTTGATTTCTCATATATTTTGTTAATGTACAGAAATGCAAGAGAGCTTTGTATATTAATTTTATATCTTGCAACTCTACTGAATTCACTTATTAGTTCTGATAGTTTTTTGGCGGAGTCTATAGGTTTTCTACATCCAGTATCATGTCATCTGCAAACAATGAAAATGTTACTTCTTCCTTCCCAGTATGGATGCCTGTTATTTCTTTTTCTTGCCTAATTGCTCTGGCTAGGACTTTCAATTCTATGTTGAATAGAAGTGGCAAGAGTAGGCATCCTTATCTTGTTCTTGATCTTACAGGAAAAGCTTTAGCTTTTCAACACTGAGCAAGATCTTAGCTGGGGCTCTGTCATATACAGCCTTTAATATGTTGAGGTATGCTCCCTCTATACTCATTTTGTTGAGTTTTTTTTTTTTTAATCATAAATGGATGTTGAATTTTCTTTAAATTTTTTATGCATCTGTTAGAATATAATTTTTGGCCTTCATTTTGTTGATGTGGTATATATCACCTTGATTGATTTGTATATGCTGACCATACTTGCAACCCTAGAGTAAATCCCACTTGATCATGATGTAAGATCATTTTAATGTAATTCTGAGTTTGGACTATTAATATTTTGTTGATTTTTGCATGTATTTTCATCAGGGATATTGACCTGTAATTTCCTTTCCGTTCTTTTCCTCCCTCCCTCCTCCTTTCCCTCTCTGTTTCTTCTTGGTGTTTTTCTTTGCTTTTGGTATAAGGGTAATGCTGGTCTTGCAAAATCAGTATGGGAGCATTCCCTCCTCTTCAAAATCTTGGAGGACTTTGAGAAGTATAGGCACTGAAAGTTCTTTGAATGTTTGGTAGAATTCACCAGTGAAGCTGTCCTGTCCTGGACAGCTTGTTAGGAGGTTTCTGATTACTGGTTCAGTCTCCCACAATATCTAAGGTATGCCTGCATTCTTGGTTGGAAGTTGTTTTCCTTTCATCATTTTGAATATGTCATGTCGCTCCCTTCTGGCCTGCAGTTTCTGCCATGAAATCTCCTAATAGACTTACGGGACTTCCCTTCTATGAAATAATTTGTTTTTCCTCTTTCTGCTTTTGAGATTCTCTCTTTAAATTTTGAAATTTTAATTATTATGTGTCTTGGTATGGATCTCTTTGGATTCATCTTAATGAAAATCCTCTGAGCTTCCTGGACCTGGAGGTCTATTTCCTTCCCCTAGTTAGGGAAGTATTCAGCCATTATTTTTCAAATACATTTCCTGACCTTACCTCTCTCTTCTCCTTCTGGGTCCCTTATAATCCAAGTGTTATTCTATTTGATGCTGTCCTAGAGGTCCCTTAAGTTACTTAAATTTTTTTTTTTTTCCTTTTCATTGCTTTGCTTTGGTGAGTTCTACTGCAGTCTACCAGATCAGTGATCTGTTCTGCTTCATCTGGTCTGCTACTGAACCCCTCATGGTCCTTTAAAAAAAAAAAAAAAAAAAAAAAAAGAGGGAGAGAAAGAAGTGGGGAGGGGCAGACGGAGAGGGAGAGACAGAATCTTGAGCAGGATCCATGCCCAGTGTGGATGCAGGGCTCAATCTCACAACCCTGAGAGCATGACCTGAGTTGAAATCAAGAGTCAGATGCTTAACAGACTAGGCTACCCAGGTGCCCCCTTCTTCATTCTTTCTTATACTTTCTATCTCTTTGTTGAAGTTCTCACTGTATTCACCACTCTCCCCGAGTTCCATGAGCATCTTTATGACTATTACCTTAAATTCTTTTTCAGATAGAACAATTTCCTCCACATTATTAAGGTCTATTTCTGAGGTTCTGTCATGTTCTATTTGGAACACATTCCTCTGTTTCTTCATTTTGCTTGACTCTTGGTGTGTTTCTATGTACTACTTGAAGCAGTTATCTCTCTCACTCTTAAAGCAGTGCCTTGTGTAGGTGATGAAACTTCTCTTTCAGCCTTATTTTTTTAGCTCTTTGTTGTCTCTTGAACCTTTGTGATTATCTAAACCACCTGACTTATTCTTGATATGACCTTCATGTGATACTGTTAGGGTGTGCCACGACCTGCCTATTCCAAGGGGAGGAATTTCATTTAACACCCAGGGTTGACTGGAAGCAGACACTTAGGCAGCAGTTTTTAAAATATAAAAGTATATACAATCCTGTAGGAGCTACAATCATAGTCTCTGCTGCCTCCAGACCAGATTTAGAGGTGTCTCCTGGGTAACAGCTGCAAAAACCAGGGCTCCAGGTAAGTGCGTAAGCTCCTGAGAGGTCTTGTTAAGATGCAGAAGGCCGAGGGGGGTGCAAGGGCGGTGTGTCTCTAACTAGGCTCCCCAGGGGCACTTCTTTCATCTTTATATGCTTGGGAACCTGAAGCTGAAGCTCTGAGCTAAGCAAACAGGCCTCTTTTCCATAAGACTCAGGCTGTGTTTCAGTCTGCTGCTGTGCAGTGTCCTGATGGTGGTGGCTTGCCAAGAACTGTCTGGGTGTTAACATTCTTGTGGAGCTCAAGAATGCCAGCCACTTTGGCCACCAGGGCCAGGCGACTGAATGGTGATCCCATGTGGACTGCATGTATCTGCTGGCTTTATCTAGGCAGAGTGTTTGGGGCAGGGCAAGTCTGCTAGCTTCAGAAAAGCAGGTGGCAAATGTCTTGACTGTACACCTGTGGGCTTCAGGAATGTAGTGGCTGAGTACCTTGTCCGTGCATGCACGCTGGCTTTAGGGTGGGAGGTGAGAATGACAGTCCCAGCCAGAGAGTGGGGGAGCGCTGCAACTGCCTACACTTACCAACTTTATTTAGGGAATGAGAGGATGCCATGAATGTTGTGCTTGCCTGCCCCAGCTACAGACTGGGGGACTGCTACAACCTTCTGCACTCTCCAGCTTCCTCAAGGCAGTGGGATGGTGTGGTGACTGCTTGTCCCCACCTGTCTTAGCAATGCAGCAGGAGGGTGCTGCCTGTGAGCCCACCCACTTGTGCTAGAGAGTCAGTGGAGAGTGCAAAATTGGCTTTTGTCCGCACCTCTATTTCCAGGGAGAGTTTCAACGGTCCCTTGCCCTTCTAGCAGATGGTTTTAGATTGCCAAATGAATTTTACAACAGACTCTTGGCATTTTCCAAACTACTATTTTTCTGCTGGGTCTTGGGGACGATGAGACTGTATGTGAGCCCTTTAAAAGGGGCATCTCAGTTTCCTATAGCACTTTGGGTCCCTTAGATATCAGCCCCTTTGCATTTTCTAAGCCAGATGTTTTGGGGCTCATCTCTCTGGTTCAGAGGGTGCTGTGAGACACCATCCCCTCACTCTTCCAGGAGAATTACTGGACTGTTGTGTCGCAGTGCTGGGTGTCACAGTACTGGGGTGGGGTTTCTGGTAAGACCATCTGACTCTCCTACCTATCTTTTTCCCTTCTGTTGTGGAGAAACAGTTCATCTAGTTTTTAGATCTTTTTCAGAGGGAAATAATCCATATGTAGCTGTAGATTTGGTGTATCTGTGGGACAGGGTGACTTCAAGATCTTCCTATGCTGCCATCTTGCAGAAAAGCCCCACATTTCCTCAAGTATTTCCATCGTTTGACTTTTGACATTATCTGTGATTCCTCTGGAATTTATTCTGCTATAGGAACTGATACATACACCCAGCACAGTCAGTCACACCATTAGTCACAAAGATGTAGTAAATGCCCATTATGTGTCAGACACCATGTTAGGCCTTGGGGCTTCATGGTTCTCTATTCCTGTTGGGTAACTGGGCATTCAACAAGTTATTAAAAATAATAATCTAAGCATGAAAATATTGGGAAGAAGTTCAAGAAGCTTTGGGAGCATATAAAGGGTGTCCAACTCACTTAGCAGCTTAGACAAGGCTTTCCTGAAAAAAAATACCATTTAAACTGAGATCTAAAGTTTGAACCAAAGTTAAGAAAATAAGAAGTGGGAATAAACATTCCAAACAGGAAACATGTATAAACGTCTGAAGGTGCTAGAGAGCATGGTGCTTTATGGCTGGGGTGTAGACAGCAATAATAATAAACATAAAACAAATAAATATATATTGCTTATGTGTTAGCAGAGTTCTAGGAGATTTGAATAAATTAACTAATACGATCCTCAAAACAACCTACTGAGGTATATTACTATTATTCCTTTTTTTCTTTTCTTCAAGATTTTATTTTAAGTAATCTCTACACCTAATAGGGGGTTGATCTCAACAGATCAAGAGTTGCACATTACCGACTGAGCTGGCCAGGCACCCCCATTATTCTCATTTTATAACGAAGAACCTTTTTATGCAAAGAGAAGTACACTAATTTTATGCAAGTATACTAATTTGCCTGGAGCCACACAGCTATTAAGAGATGGAGTAGCATATCAATGTAGGCAGTTGGTCTTTCTGAGTCTGAGGTTTTTTTTGTTTGTTTTGTTTTTTTTTTGACGATTGATTAGTTGCATGTAACACCACATCTCCAAATGTGCTCTCCTTAGTACCCATCACCCAGTTACCCCATTCCCCCCACTCCCTCCCTTCTGTAACCCTCAGTGTTTCCCGGAGTCCAGGGTCTCTCATGGTTTGTCTCCCTCTCTGATTTTTTTCCATTCAGTTTTCCCTCCCTTCCCCCGTGGTCCCCCATGCTATTCTTTATATTCCACATAGGAATGAAATCATGTAATTGTCTTTCTCTGCTTGACTTATTTCACTTCGCGTAATCCCCTCCAGTTCCATCCATGTCGATGAAAATGATGGGTATTCATCCTTTCTGATGGTTGAGTAATATTCCATTGTATATATGGTTCACATCTTCTTTATCCATTCATCTGCTGAAGGACATTTTGGCCTCTTCTACATTTTGGCTATTGTTATATCATATTTGTGCTTTTAGGTCACCCTGGCTATAATATGAAAATGAATTAGAAAAGACAGGAGAGGATGCAGAGAGATCAGTTAGGAGGCCACTGCAGTAAATGAAATGAGAAGTGATGGTAGTCTGATAAAATGATAGTCATGGAAAAAGAACAACAACAACAACAAATCTGAGACACATTCAAGAGGCAGAACAGACAGTACCTAGTGACTAAATGGATATGAGAGGTAAGGAGATTACTCCCTTTTTTCTGGATTACTGAAAAGTAATTTGGTAATTTTTTCCTACTGATTTAAAATGATATCTATATTATATGCTATTGCTCATATGTATTTGGGTTTATTTTATTTGAGTATTCTATTGCTCACTATACCATTTCATCACCCCTCTCATTACTTGCATTTTCTAGACTATTCTTGGCTACTCTCTCATGTTTATTCTCTCAGATGAAGTTTAAAAGCATTTTGGCAAGTCTCTGTACACCTCTTACCTCTCAAACACTATCACCAAAGAAGAAACCATCCAACTCCTTCCCCCAAACCTCAAAATATAACCAAACAAAACTGAAATCAGGTACTCAGGTGTTGAGTTCTGATGTAGACTGTACTGAATTCATAATTTACTGCGGATTGGTCACTTCACAAGGCTCACTAGTCCTACCTAAGAATAAAGCCTACCTTTATTTCAATCTTCTCTTATTTCCTCAATTAAAATTTATTTATAGTTTTCTTTATTTAATTCTTTTAAGTATTTTTTTGTTTGTTTCTGAACTTTTCTATTTGTGCATAGTTGACACACAATGTTACTTTAGTTTTAGGTGCACAACAGTGATTCAACATCTCTGTATGTGAGCTGTGCTCACAACTGTAGCTCCCACCTGTCATCAAACAACACTACTACAATACCACTGACAATATTCCCTATGCTGCACATTTTATTCCCTAGATCTTTAAAATATTAATCTATTTTTCATGTATCTTAAAAACTAGTTAATTATTAAATGGTCAGTGTCATTAATATAAGCTGCATCAAAATGCACTGAAGTTCATGCTTTTGGTATATAGTATGGCATTTATTTTAAAAGGTAAACTTTTATACTTTATTACCTATATTGGTTTACCTAAAATATTTGCTTTTGGAACTTACTCACCATGTTTATTAAAAGTCAATGTAAACCTATTGGCCAATTAAAATGTGATAACTGCCTTCTGATTTCCCACAGGACAGAATGACAAAAAAGGTTTTCCCCAAAAAGCAAACAGCTGGACAAAATGGTCATAACACAACTATTCAGGACCGTGGAATCCAACCAAAGGCACATAATAAAGTGAGAAGCATTTTTCAAATTAACTATTAAACTTTGGGCAGCAAATGTCTATGGCCCTCTTGCCTTTTCAGTTTTACCCTATGGGAGTTCTACCAGAGAGTGTCAGGCTGTCCAAAACCAGTTTCCCTGTTGCTGATGGAGGGAGTCTGCAGGTGATCTTGGTGGCTCCTTTAAGCGAGACTGCAGTCCTCTTTGGAGCAAGCAATAGACTCAGATGGTCAGGTACTTGAAAGTCTGAGGAGCTGAGACAACCATAAGGACTTGCTGTGCTCTCCTTGTACCCTAGGTTGTGCTCCACATTTAGCAGAGACCATACCAGCTCCAGCTGCCCACACATCCTTGGCACAAAGAGCTGACACAGGTGTGTGCACTGACAGTTTAAAAAGAGCTTACATGTGAATGTACTTCCAACCTTACACAGACACATCGGCAGGGGGGAAGGGAGGATGCACCTTATTATCTCTGTGGTCTTAGTACAGTCTCTGGCTGGACACTTAAAACTGTGTGACACAGCAGTGACTCCTAGGAAGCCAGGCTAAAAATAAAAATCAGATAGATTTCCTGTGCAGTAATTCTTCCCTTGAGGGAAAAGAGTCCATTTATAACAGTAAAAAAGTAATGTCACTAGGGATGCCCTTCAGAAACAAATTTCAGATAAATGAAAAAATTAAATGTAAAAGTCCAAAAGCATAATTAAAGGAGAGGATAATACAGGTTAGTATTTATAACTGATTTTGATTTAAAAAAATGAAAGTAGTTAGATGAATAAAATTAAAAGACAAATAAATATGACCACGTAAAAAATAATATCTATAACCAAAATGTCATAAACAAAACCAAATCTGATAAATATTTCAATAATTTTGAAAAAATTTTTAAAAGTACTCTTAAAAGTAAATATGAAGAGAAATCTAAAGAAATTCCCAAAGAACAGAAAATTTGTAAGAAATATCTTGAAAAAGAGTAACTGAGATACCTTTTCCCCTATCTAACTGGCACTACTTAAAAAAAAACAGAACAAAAACAGATACCAATCCTGGAGACACTGTTCACAGGGGGGCATGTTTACTCAATGGTGGTAGGACTGTAAACTGTTTTAACCTTTCTAGAAGGCAGTTTGACCATATGAATCAAAAGTCTTACAAGTATCCACGTCTTTTGACCCAACGATCTCACCTTTAGAACACTGTCCTAAATTCACACGTTTAACTATTTACTGGGGCATGATTCTAACAGCAAAGATTTGGAAACAATCTTAATGATCAATAATAAAAATGTCATATTCATATAATTAAATACTTGTTCATTCATTTAAAAATATTTATTGAACATTTAGAGCATGCTCTGGTGCTTTACCAGACTATATAGATACAACTCATGCAGTAAAGAATTTACCATACCCAGATAGAGGTCTGGCTTTTGTCCTGGGCTGCTGGGAGGTCATCTCTATGGTAAGTATCTTGTTTGCTTGAGGGCCTTGGGCCATACCAGACTAACCATGAGGTTTAGGGTGGTGGCTTGGGTCATGGGGTATAGCACCACATCCAGAATGGCTAGACACGGGGGTCAGCAACATGGGTATCCAAACAAATTTATATAGCTGACCCCAAAAAAATCTCTGGACATTAGGGCCCTATTTGGCACCCCTCCATGTGTACTGTTATATACCTTGTAGGGAGAGTTAGTGCTATCCATGATCCCCGTGGGGAGAGGACAACTGGAACCTCTGCTTGTGGAACTTTCTGGACCTCTGCCTCATGTGTGTCTTCCACGGGCTGATTTTAATCTGTATCTGCTCATTGTAATAAACTACCCATGAACCTAACAATTTTCAGTTAGCTTTTTGAGTCCTTCCAGTGAATAATGGAACCCAAGGGTAGTCTTGGGGTCCCCTGAACTTGCAACTGCTATCAAAAGTAAGTGGTTTCATCTGTACCCCAATGTTCACAGCAGCAATGGCCACAGTCGCCAAACTGTGGAAAGAACCAAGATGCCTTTCAACAGATGAATGGATAAGGAAGATGTGGTCCATACACACTATGGAGTATTATGCCTCCATCAGAAAGGATGAATACCCAACTTTTGTATCAACATGGATGGGACTGGAGGAGATTATGCTGAGTGAAATAAGTCAAGCAGAGAGAGTCAATTATCATATAGTTTCACTTATTTGTGGAGCATAGGAAATAACATGGAGGACATGGGGAGATGGAGAGAAGGGGGAGTTGAGGAAAATTGGAGGGGGAGATGAACCATGAGAGACTATGGACTCTGAAAAACAATCTGAGGGTTTTGAAGGGGCGGGGGGTGGGAGGTTGGGTGAGCCTGGTGGTGGGTATTATGGAGGGCATGTATTGCATGGAGCACTGGGTATGGTGCATAAACAATGAATTCTGTTACAATGAAAAGAAATTAAAAAAAAAAAATGTAAGTGGTCTCGTGGACTGCTCCCTAACTTCAAACAACTGAAAAGAGAGAAATGATACTTACAGTTTAGAGGAGGACACAGACAATTATATTAATGTGTGAGAGGTGTTATGATGGTGGACATACAGGGTACGATGGGAACACACAGGATATATTCATCTAGGAATAGGGAATACCATTCAAGTATTCAGATGTGGGAAAAGGAAGTCCAGCACAGGATTGCTCAAAGGGATGAAATGTAAGAAAGAATTGTGATTTTAATAATTTGCAAAATTTGAAGCAGACATGCTCTAAAAAGATGAAATAAT
The DNA here is from genome assembly GCF_002288905.1 of Enhydra lutris kenyoni. NCBI lineage: Eukaryota > Metazoa > Chordata > Mammalia > Carnivora > Mustelidae > Enhydra > Enhydra lutris. Next base: position 4,900,522 of record NW_019154155.1, on the reverse strand, counting down.
TTGGAAATTTAAGGAAATCTCATGGAAAGCATGCTGTGGAATTAGAGCTGACTGCGAGATTATCAACAGAAAATTTACTGATATACATTAGTGGTGGGAATGAAAATTGTTTCATTTTCTATAGGAGATACTTGGCAAATTTGTCAAAATTTATCAACTACCTTAGAAATATCATACCTTTTGACCTAGCAATCACATTTCTGGGAAGTTATCCCTCAGATATATTCACATATATATAAAAAGATACATTACAGGATTATTAACAGTAGCATTATTTGCATTATCAAGGGACTGGATAAACGTTAAAACTGGATATACTGTTTTTAAAGAGGGGAATGGTTACATATACTAGTACATCATACAAGAAAGCACTATGGCACTGTTAAAAAGATATTCAGACGTATTGAGGAAAAAACGGGAGAGTGTGAAACAATGCACTGTGCTACTCCTTGCAGAAAAGTAGAAAAAAGTACACATGGATGTATTTAGTTACTTCTTTATAGATACACTTATACACACATGAGGTATCTCTGGGCAAATATACAGGACACTTAAAGCACTCACTGGCAGGGAGAACTGGGTGACTGGGATGAAAATGCTGCCCTCTGCACACACTCTTTTTGAATCTTTTGAAGTTTGGACCATGTGAATGTAGCACATCTATTCAAAATATTTAGAAAAATGAAGTTACTGATAATTTTCCCAATGATGTGAGAATATTTATTTGACAAACAGAAGAGAGAAACTACTGTAAATATCATCTGTCTGGAAATACTCCGTTTATTTGCACATACCTGGCATTCTGTTTCATTAGGTGTTGTCGTCTTCAAGTCATCTTGTTTACTTATGATCTTCTGTAGCTTAAAAAGATAGCAAACATGAATTCAGCTGTGTGGCTACTGGACTGTTCAAAATAGCCTAAGAAACAGATGCTAAGTTTTCATTATAAAATATATACTAATTGTTAAGTAGCAACCTAAATTCTGCATTATAGCTAATATTGTACTTTTTTTTTCTTAAATCATGTAAGAATTAAAGGAGTACTTACATTCTTAAAATTTGAATCATTTTCTTCCTCTTAAGAAAGCTGGTTTACGTAATACATATTCCAAAGACATTACTCTATAAAAACTTCAAGATTACCGTCATTCTTCAAGGGAACTTTGATTCATAATTAATTTTTTGTATCACTGTTAGTTTACGGCCACATTTCCAAGTATATAGCCTTTTTTTTTTAAAGGGGGAGGGAGAGGAAGAGGGAGAATCTTTTTTTTTTTTTTTTTTTTTTTTTTAGAGAGAGAGACAGACAGACAAACACTCTTTAAGCAGGCTCTACACCCAGAGTGGAGCCTGACTTTGGGCTCGATCTCATAATCTTGAGATCATGTGAGATCCTGACCTCAGAGGAAATCAAGAGTTGGTCACTTAACCAACTGAACCACCCACGTGCCCCTCAAGTATATAGCTCTTCAGAAGCTACTTATACCATATAAAAATGGTCTTCTTCCCCTTATGCATTTGTAAAGCATCAAAATAATTTTTAAAAAATATTTTATTTATTTATTTGAGAGAGTGAGAGAGCTCGAGAGAGCAGGAGCAGGGGGAGGGGCATAGAGAGAGTCAGAGAATCCCAAGCAGACTCTGAGCTGAGCCATCCAGGTGCCCCAAGCATCAAAATAATGTAAAAACCTACAGTTCTGCCATATATAAAATTGTCAACAGTACCCTGAGACTGAATACATTTAAAAACCTACCTTTCAGAGTCATTTGTACCAATCCTCATATGGAAAGCAAATTAAAAAAAAATTTTTTTTTAAATTAAATGTAGACAAAATCTGAAACTATGGATTCAAATGAATTAGGAGACAAACCTTCACTCATTTTTTTCTAGGCTACCTCTTTATTAATAGTTTGAAAATTGCTCCAACTAAATTCCAAATTAATTATCTCAAGTTTTGCTGCCTCTATCATGTTTGTTTTAGGCAAATGGTTTATCTCTAGTTCTCGTAGTCCCTCAAACTTTTCCACATCTCCCCCACAATTATTTTAGGGAAAAAGTGTTGAAAAGTTTTACATTTGTTTTATCCTTATTTTTTAAGTTGATAGTCAAATATATAATGCTGAACTCAATACCTTTCTCCCTTTGCTTACTGTGTCTCCTTTAAAAATTTTTACAATGGAAAATTTTAAACATAGCGAAGTAAAGAGAATTTTGTAATAAACCAAACATTCTTTAGCTTCAACTTATCAGTACTCTGCCATTCTTGGTTTATTTATCCTTCTACCTATTCCCAGGTTCCTTTTCAATTGTTATCATTTACAGCACTTTTCAAAAAAAAAAAAAACCATTTTATTTATTTATTTGACAGAGAGAGAGGGACAAAGAGGGAACACATGCAGGGAGGTGGGAGAGGTAGAAGCAGGCTCCTGGCTCAGCAGGGAGCCTGACGCAGGCCCAAATCCCAGACACAGGGACCATGGCCTGAGCGGAAAGCAGATGCTTAACAACTGAGCCACTCAGGCACCCCTCATATACACTAAATGTACAAATCATAGCCACACAATTTTGACAAATGGATATACCTGAGTAACCCATCCTCCTATCCTGGAATAGAACATTTCTGATTTCTCAGAAAGTTCTTTGTGTTACTTCCCAGTCAGTCCTTCCTCTCTGCATTCCCACAAAGAAAATATCAGAGTTTGAGTTTTTTCTCCCATCTTAATGAGTTCACTTAGTTTAGAAATTCAAATAAATTGCATCAAATGGTATGTATTCTTTTGTGCTGTCACCTTCTACTCTGCATAATGGTTTTGAGATTCATTCATGTTTGTACATAAGTAGTGTGTGTTCTTATTTATTGTTGAGCTGTATCTCACTGTATAAATATATCACTATTTATCCATTCACTTGTTGACAGATGTTTGCACTGTCTCTGGTTTTTGATTAGTGTGAATTAGTGATTAGTGTGAATCAAGCTACCATAAATTTTCTTTTTCTAGCTTTACTAAGGTATACTTAATATACAAAAAACTTGGACACATGCATACATCTGGAATTTGGACATATGCATACATCTGAGATACATCAAGTTATAAACATATCTATTACTACCAAAAGATTTGTGTTTCTTTTTTCCTTTGGTATAAGAACACTTAGCATGTGATGTACCTTCTTAAGTTTTTAAGTGTACAACACCGTACTCTTAACTATATGCACTATGTTGTATAGCAAATTTCTGCCATAAGCTTTCTTGCACAATTTTTTTGTTTTTTAGTGGACATATTTTAATATTTCACTCAGATGAATTCCTTGGAAGGGAAGAATTAAATTCTTCTTAACTTTAAATTATTAAGTTGTTGAGTTCTTTATCTATTCTGGATACAAGTTCTTTGTCAGATATCTGCTTGAAAATATTTCCTCCCATCCTGTAGTCTGCCTATTCATTTTCTTAATGGGTCTCTGAATAAATAAAAGTTTTTGATTTGGATGAAGACTAACTTAATTTTTTTCTTTTTTGGTTATTGTTTAGTGCCCTAAGAAACTCTGAATATCCTAGATCCTGAGTATATTCTCTCGTTTTTTCCCAGAAGCTTAATGGGTTTAGTTTTATGTTTAGATCTATAATCTATCTCAAATACATTTTTATACAGACACAACTTGCTTTATTGCACTTTGTAGATATTGCCTTTTTAATTTTTTTTAAAGATTTATTTATTTATTTATCTGACAGGCAGAGATCACAAGTAGGCAGAGAGGCAGGCAGAGAGAGAGGGGGAAGCAGGCTTCCTGTTGAGCAGAGAGCCTGATGCGGGGCTCGATCCCAGGGCCATGGGATCATGACCTGAGCCGAAGGCAGAGGCTTTAACCCACTGAGCCACCCAGGCGCCCCTGTAGATATTGCATTTTTTTAAAATTGAAGATTTGTGTCAACCCTGTATTGAGCAAGGCTCTTGGAGCTATTTTCCCAACAACTCTTGTTCACTTTGTGTCTCTGTGTCACATTTTGGTAATTCTCGTAATATTTCAAGCTTTTTCATTATTTTTATATTTGAACTGCTGCCATCTCATGATAAAACTTTAATGGATTAAGAATTCTTATGAAAGAGCACAGAAAGTGGTTTCTTGAAATGGAATCCACTCCTGGAGAAGATTGTTGAAATGACAACAAAAGATTTAGAATATTATATAAACTTAGCTGATAAAATAGTCAGCAGGGTTTGAGAAGATTGACTCCAATTTTCAAAGAAGTAACAGCATCATATGCTAGAGAGAAATCATTTGTGACAGGGTCAATCAATGAGGCAAACTCCACTGTCTTAAGAAATTGCCCAACTTCCAGTAACCACAACCCTGTTCAATCAGCAGCCATAAATATGGATACAAGACCCTTCAGTAGCAAAAAAGATTACCACTCACTAAAAGCTCAGCTGATGGTTAGCACTTTTTAGCAATAAAGTATTTTTTTAATTAAAGTATGTGCATTTGTCTTTTCAGACATAATGATATTGCACTTAACAGATTAAATGCACTAGGAAACAAAAAAATTCATTTGACTTGCTTTATTGTGGTGGTCTGGAACTAAATTTGTGGTATCTCCAAGGTATGTCTATATATGGTCTGAGGCTGGGGTTATAACTAATTTTTTTTTTTAAATATACATATCCAATTGTTCTAGTGTCAATTATTGAAAAGACTTTTCTTTTCCCATGAACTGAGCTGGTGACTTTATGGAGAATTAAGCAACGATGTATGGATTCTTTATTATCTTCCACTGATCTACTTACCCATCCTTAGATCAATATCACAGTGTCACCATTATTGTAGCTTTGTAGTAAGTCTTAAAGTCAGGCAGTGTGAGTTATCCAGATTTGCTCCTGTTTCTCAAGACTGATTTGAGTGTTCTAGGTCCTTTTTTTTTTTTTTTTTTTACATATATACTTTAAAATCAGCTTGTTAATTTCTACAAAAAAATGCCTGCTGGGATTTTGCTTGGGAAGTTAAATCTTTAGACCAATTTGGGAAAAACTGACATTTTAACACTACTGAATCTTCTTACCATTAACATGGCATATTCCTCCATTTATTTAGGTTTCCTTGAATTTCTACTGGCAATGTCTGAAGCTTTTGGTGAATGTTTTTGTTAAATTTATTTCTACTTTATCTGATACCATCCAAAGGAGAACCGATTTTAATTTCATTTTCCAACTATTTGCTGCTAGTATGTAGAAATACAACTGATTTCTCCATACTGACATTCTGTATTGAGAACTTCCTAAATTTGCTTTTGGTTCTAGCAGCTTTCCTTTTCTTTTTGATATCTGTGAATAAAGTTGGATTTACTTCTTCCTTTCCAATCTTTTTATCCCCCCCACTTGTATTGCTATCATTAGAATCTTCAGTAAAATGTTGAACAGAAGAGAGAAGAAAACACAGTTTGCCTTGTTTCTGATCATAAAGGGACAGAATTCTATATTTGATCTGTAGCATGGTGCCACCTTTAAATTTTTTATAAATGCCCTTCATCAGATTGAAAAAGTTGTCTTCAATATCTACTTTGCTCAGTTTTATTATAAAGTGCTTATTTTCTTAAGTATTTTGTAAGCATGTAGTGATAGGATCATGTTGATCTCTCCTTTATTTTGTTAATACACTGGACTGCACTGATTGATTTTCAGTCTTTAAATAAATTTTGTATTGTCTGCATAAATCTCACTTGATTTTGATGCATTATTTTATATAGTATATAATATGTTTTGTTCTATCGGATTAGGTATTCTGTGTCTTTGTTCATGATGAAAGCTGGTCTATAATTTATTTTTCTTGTTATACCTTTGCCAAGTTTTAGTTATCAGGGATATGCTGTTCTTATGAGAGGGATCTGTTCCTTTTTCTTGTATTTTCTGAAAGAGTTTGTGAAAATTTGGCATTTCTTCTTTCCTAAATGCTTGATAAATTTCACCAGTAAAACCATCTGGGCCTGGATATTTCTTTTCTTTTCTTTCTTTCTTTCTTTTTTTTTTGTTTTTTTTAAAGATTTTATTTATTTATTAGACACACACACAGAGAGAGAGATCACAAGTAGGCAGAGAGGCAGGCAGAGAGAGAGAGAGAGAGAGCAGTCTCCCTACTGAGCAGAGAGCCCGATAGGGGGGCTCAATCCTAGGACCCTGAGATCATGACCTGAGCCAAAGGCAGAGGCTTAACCCACTGAACCATCCAGGTGCCCTGGGCCTGGACATTTCTTTGTGGGAAAGTTTCTGATAACAAATTAACAATTTCTTTGATAAAGGGCTATTCAGATTTCTCTCTTTTGTTAGTTTTGGTAAGTTTTTTTTTTTTTTTTTGAGTTATCAAATTTACAGTTACATATGAATAAGTTGTTCACAATATTCCATTTTAATCCTCCTGATATTTGCAGAATCTGTGGTGATATTTCCTTTTTATTTCTAACACTGGTAATTTGGACCCTCTTTAAAGTACTCAGATTGGATTCAGTACTGAAAGTTATTTATAATTTATCATACAGATAACAGTTTAAAAATACAAATAGATGTTATGCATAGTGATGGTAAGTTTTTGTACAAAATTTTAAAAAACATATTTCTTTTATTATGACATTTAATATAGTTGTTACAATCTTCATAGTCATGAAATAATTACAAATAAACCAAAGCAATTAAGATTAGTTCACTGAAATGAGAATTTTTTAGGAGACTTTTTACAACATTGGCTTATTCTAATATGGTGTGGGATTTAGACGAACAAGGCTCTGTCCTAAAGTACTATCCAAGTGAGTATGGTGTGAGATAAAGCTTGCCATGTTAAGAAATACCAAGTGTTGGCAAGAATGTAGGGAAAAAGGAACCCTTGTGCACTGTTGGTAGAAATATAAATTGGTACAGCCACTGTGTAAAATGGTACGGAGGTACCTCAAAAAATTAAAGATAGAAATAACACATAATCCAATAATTCCATCACTGGGTATTCACTCAAAGAAAACAAAAACACAAATATGAAAAGACATATGGACCTCAATGTTTACTGCAGCATTATTTACAATAGCTAAGACACAGAAGCAACCTAAGTGTCCATAGCCAAAAAAAGGGTGAGATTTTGCCATTTGTGACAACACGGATGGACCTAGAGATATGGCTAAGTGAAATAAGTCAGAGAAAGACAAATACCATACGATTTTTCTTATATGTGGAACCCAAAAAACGAATAAACAAACAAAAAGCAGAATCAGACCTATACACAGAACAAACTGATGGTTTTCAGAGACGAGGTTGGTGGAGGGGGAGGTGGGCAAAATGGGTGAAGTCAAGTGAGAGATACAGGCTTCCAGTTATGGAATGAATAAGTCACAAAAATAAAAGCATAGGGAATACAGTTAATGGTACCATAATAGCACTGCATGGTGACAGATGGTATTTATACTTATAGGGAGCATAGCATAACACAGAGCTGTTGAAGCACTATGCTGTACACCTAAAACTAATGTAACATTGTGTCAACTATGCTCTATTTTAAAATAAGAATGAAAAAAAACAAAACAAAACACAAACCCTTGTCATCTTAGAGTTTTACCTAAAACATTTTGGTCTGTACTCAGGGAGAAGATTATAGCAGGTCTTAATGTACTCTGAAGATTATAGTGCTATACATTTAGTTCTATAGTAAAACCTTCATTTGAAAGAGCATATGCATTTTATACTAGCACAGCTGACCCTTGAAAAACAGAGGGGTTGGATTTCGAACCTGTGCAGTTGAAAAACCATGCATAACTTCTGAGTCCTCTAAAACTTAATCACTAATAGCCTGTTGCTGACTGAAAGCATTATTGATAACATATTTTGTATATTGAGTGTATTATATACTGTATTCCTAAAGTAAGCTAGAGAAAGGAAAATTTATTAAGAAAATCATAAGGAAAGAGAAAATACATTTACAGTACTGTACTATTAAAAAAAAAATCTGCGTCTAAGTGGACCTGTGCAGATCAAACCCATGTTGTTCAAGGGTCAACTGCATTCTCTTATGCCAAAAAGACTCTCTGGTTTTAAAATGGCTGTACATGATACTGATTCATGATAGCAAGATAGTAAGTGCCTATCATGTAATGAAAGTGCTGTTCTAAGTGTTGGGAATACAGCAGTTAAGGACCGATAATATCCTTACTGTCATGAAATTTAACATTTTAATGGGCTAGAGATAACAAACACTGAACAAATAAGAGAATTTCAAATAATGTCAAGTGTATAACTAGACCAAGATAAAATAAAAGTTAGGGTAACAGGATTCTAAGATTGCTAGGTATGGGTTAATGTTACATAGGTTTATTCTGTGTAGTTCATAGTGAGAATATGTCATTTAGGCTGAGATGTGAATGATAAAAGCTACCAAAGGAATGGGGAAAGGACATTCCAGGCAGAGGGAAGAGCAAAGTCTGTGGAAGAAAAAGGGGTGCTTTGAGAGAAACAGAAAGTAAAGTGGTCATAATACATAAATGGTAAAAGGAGGAGGAGGACACATTCACTAAATACAAATTCTGTGATTGAAAAAGTACTGCCAAGTTGACTATTTAAATTTATATTGATCCATATTTTCAATCACAGGCTGAAAATGAAGAAATGTATGTATGATTGACTTAACTTATTTTTGCTTTCAGAATAATGTTAGCTTAAATTCTGAAACAAGAACACTGTCCCCAAATCAAGAAGAATAAATTCTACTGAAGGCTTTTATTATTTACTTATTTAATAATAACACTAGCACATATATTTGGCATGATAAAATTATACCACAACTATATTAAGAGCACAATCCTTCCTGCCAGTATGAAACTGATGTGAAATAAAAGGACCACCTATGGAGAAATTCACACTAGTAAACAGACATGTCATTAAGGTATTGTTTAAAGAAAGTGCACTAAAACCCTGGCACTTAGCCCAAAGAAGCAGATGTGCCATCTATCAAGGTAAAGATTAAATGTATTAACTTTTGCTGGCTTTGATCACTGCTGTATTGTTTATTATTATTTGACAGAAAACAGCTTATATAGATAGTTGCTATATTACTTGTTCTTGCGATAGAGAAACAATTACTTCAACAGTTTCGAGATCTCGATATTAATAAAACATGAATGTACTGCACAACATGAAAATAAACAGAGGCAATTTATATTTTAGGACATTTCTAAAAGACTTTATATTAACATATTTCATCATTACTTTTGCATTTGCTGTTCAAATCAATTTGTTATATCTATGTTTTGGGAATTAATTTTCATTACCTACTCTCAGGCATTAGCACTTAACGGTAGGAACAGCAATAAATAAAATTTACCAGAGAAACATTCAGATAATCTACAAAACAAAACAAAAAAATCCATGCCCTTTAAATATGTTCTTCTAATCTGAGAAGAACTGCTAGATTTGTTCAGTAAAATTTCAAATACAAGATGTTACATACTTAGGTTTCCTAAATAATGACCACAGAAATCAAACAGTTATTCAATTAATTAATGTAAATGTGCTTTTACTCTATGCTGTAGTTTTTAAAATTGAGGTCACATATGATCTTACTCATATGTGGAATTTAAGAAAGAAAACAAAACAAATGAGCAAAGGGAAAAAAAAAGAGACAAACCAAGAAACAGTTTCTTAACACACAGAGAATACACTGATGGTTACCAGAGGGGAGATGGGTGGGAGCTTGGGGGAACAGGTGATGGGGATTAAAAAGTACACTTATCATGATGAAAAAAAAAATGAATTGAGGTATAATTGACATATGGCATATTAATTACTGGTATACAACATAATAATCTGGTATTTTTATATATAATGAAATATCACCACAATAAATCTAGTTTTCCCATCACCATAAGGTTACATAATATGCAAATACAATGTTACTGACTATAGTCACCATGCTATATATTATATCCCCATGACTTACTTATTTCATGTCTGAAAATTTGTACCTCTTAATCTCCTTCTCCCATTTTACTCATCTTTCCCAACCACTCTCCTTTGGCAACCACCGATCTGTTCTCTACATCCAGGTGATTTGTTTTGTTTGATCGTGTTTTGTTTTTTAGATTCCACGTATAAGTAAAATCATACGGTATTTGTCTTTCTCTGACTGACTTATTTCATTAAGCATAAGCATATCCTAAAGGTCCATCCATGTTGACACAAATGGCAAGACTGCCTTATCAAGGCTGAGTAACACTGCATCACATATACATACCACTTCTTCATTCATCCGCTGATGAATATTTTATTTGCTTCCATATCTTGGCTATAGCTATGCTGCTAAGACAAACAGAAGGGTACACATATCATATCTTTTTGAAATAGTGTTTTTATTTTCTTGGGATACTCAGAAGAACTGCTGAGTAGTAGGTATGGTTATGTGGGTATGGGTATGTGGTATTTCATACCATAGTGGCCTGAAAAGCTGTTTGATATTATTTCAATCTTCTTAAATTTGAGAATATCCTGGAGAATATTCCATGCACACTTAAGAAGAATGTGTATTCTGCTTCTTTTGAGTGGAATACCTGTATATATACCCATTAAGCCTATCTGGTCTAATTTTTTTTAAGGCTGACATTTACTCACTGGCCTGTCTGGATGGGCTCTCCACTGATGTTAAGTGGGTTACCATGCTGGGGTAAGGTTTTTTTTCTAAGAACATGTCTCTAACTCTCCTGTTCCAAGGTGACCTTTTTATCCTTTGGTGTAGAGGACCTGTTCAACTAGTTTTGAGATCTTTTTCAGAGGGCTTTGACCCATATGCAGCTACAGATTTGGTGTGAGTTTAGGGTCTTTCTACACCCCCATCGTCTCTATGTTGTTAATTTAAATTGATTATATCAATTTAATAGCTCTATGAATTATCCAGTTTACTGTTCTATTTCTATGATCAGCATAAAGAACCCTGTATTGGCTTAAGATGTTGACCTTTATAATCTTACACTTAAAAAAAAATCAGCAGCATATCCTAACATGCTCTTTTAATTGTTTTCTTAATTAATGAGTTGATCATCTAAAAATTTTCCAAACATTTAAGGAAAAAATTGTAGTATTCCGAAAGTGTTCCATAAATTCAGCATGTTAAGTTAGAGAAAAAGTATCTGAAAACTTTTAAAGCAGGTATGCTCAACAATTTCAGGAATACAGACTGTACATACAGTAAAAGAGATAAGCCTAGTCTCTTGCAATAGGAAACTATGTTTCAGTGTTAGAAGAGACCTGAAGAAGACAAAAAGAAAAACAACATGCCTTCTATCGCCTTTTTTCAAGTTCAGTGTCTCTTTTAAAGGCTTTGTCATTCAGACTTGATTATCATCAAATATTAGAATAGTGAATCAGAACTTTGGTTTGGTAAATATGACAGTGATATTGCCAGAGGTTCTATTATGTCCACTTCATAAAATTACCTCCAACTTTACAAACCTAGGGAGGTATATAGTGGATAAAGTACTTCTAAGATTTGGTTCCCTATGCCTAGTGACTGCTAGAAACAGAAGCACAAAGTTCATCCAGGTCTGAGGGAATTATGGTCTGTGTACACTCTAACGTGTTTAATTTGTGTAACAGAATTTTACCTTCATGTAGAATATCCTTTTCATAATTATTAGCCTCAACTTGAATAACAATCTTAAATACAACCTCTTCTTAAACCTGAGGTAGATACAGTTAGGTAGGATGCAATGGTACCTTGTGACTTATCACACTCGTATTTCAAGTTCTACTTGTGCAGACAGACAGGTTTTCTACCTTAAACTAATATCAATTTCCTTCCTTAAACATCAAGCATTGCAGAAGAATTTTTTTCTACTGGCATTGATTTTGCATTTTCTATCTACTCCTCTTTAGCCTTTTGCTCTGTGGAACTGGTCTCTACTACTCTTTTCAAAGTGCTTCTGTAATGGTTCCCAAAGACCTACAAAATTTAAGGAGTTCTCTACTCTGCCGCTATCCTAAAGAGTTTGATATTAAACACTTCCTCATTGTTGCTCTTTTCTTCCCTAGATTCCATTATTCTGCACTCTCTGGGCTTTCTTCATACTTTCTGGTACTGGTACTCTGCTGCTTCTGGTACTCTGGTACTCTGCTGCTTCTCAGTTTCATTCTTTGGCTTCTCAGTCTCATTTTGACCTCTTAAATGCAACTGTTTTCCAAGATCTTATCCTTCTTCACTCTACAGTCTACCCTTTAGGTCACATACTCTCATGACTTAATTATCACCTCTATCAGGATGCTTCCTAATTCTGGTTATATTCTTATCTCCAGACAGTTGCTTGCTACACTTCTCTATCTCTACAGGGTGTCCCAACAGCTTATAAAGGTCAGATTTCCAAGCTCAGAGTAAAGGTATTTTTCAACCCAGTTGTCCTTTGCATTCTCCTTCAAATGAGGCAAGCTAACATTGAGGAAAGAGCAAGGCTTTGGAACTGAATGGATTTGGTTAAGTGTCAATTTTCTCATCTTTAAAATGGGGATATTACTACTCAACCTTGTAGGCTGCTGTAAAGATGTAATAATGTAACATATACCTTGAACATAACCAATCCTCAATAAGAAGTCATCTTATTTTCTCTTAGATCAGTTAGTACTATCATTATTCCTAGTTAGGCTAGCTGGAAAAAGGAGTAATCTCTGATTTCTCCTTTTTCCTAATCTCTCCAATCCAGCCAGAAACTAGGTTCTACAGAGCCTATTCCACAGCATGTCCCAATTATATTTCCAACTTTTCACTCAGTTGTAAATTGGACTACACTAAAGCTTAACAAACTTCCTGCCTCCAATCTCTTTTCTATTAATTCAGCTTTCATACTGTGGTCAGAGATGAATTTTGGAGCACTGAAGTGCTACAATCTCCTTAACTGCCTGATGTTTTCTCCTGACAGCAGTGTTCAGTTCACATTAGGGGATTCTGTCTCTTAGGTCTCTGTTCACATTCCAACCAAGAACAGCAACAGTGTTTTTATAGTGGTCTATATTTTATAAAGTTTGTTTCCCCAAGAGATAATTAATAATGGTTATTTAATCACTGTTGATGCTAAATAGAGCAATATGTTTATTTTTGCTTTCCTTAGTCTGAATGAAATAGAATTTAAAGATAAATTTATGATGACTATCTTTTCTTTTTTTTTTTAAAGATTTTATTTATTTGACAGAGAGAGATCACAAGTAGGCAGAGAGGCAGGCAGAGAGAGAGAGAGGAGGAAGCAGGCTCCCTGCCGAGCAGAGAGCCCGATGTGGGACTTGATCCCAGAACCCTGAGATCATGACCTGAGCTGAAGGCAGAGGCTTAACCCACTGAGCCACCCAGGCGCCTCTATGATGACTATCTTATACTTCCTTTCCTGCTTGCTTTTTGAGTATTTTTTAACCTGAGTTCCTGAGTAAGAGCCATAATATCTAGAAATCCTTTTTTTTTTTTTTTTTTTTTTTGGTCTATTCACAAGTACCTTTAACTTCTCAGCAGAATTCCAGGCTTCTTTCATTACCTAGATCATTACCTTACATTTTTCTAGAACTGTAAACTTTATCCATACTGTTCCTTTGTAACAAGCAGATTTGCTAACATTTATTCACAATGATGTTGTAATGAAACAATTCTTTTTAAAAAAGATTTTATTATTTATTTGACAGAGAGAGATCACAAGTAGGCAGAGAGGCAGGAAGAGAGAGAGGGAGAAGGCTCCCTGCTGAGCAGAGAGCCCGATGCGGGGCTTGATCCCAGGACCCTGAGACCATGACCCGAGCCGAAGGCAGAGGCTTAACCTACTGAGCCACCCAGGCGTTCCGGTAATGAATAATTTATATTTTTTCAAACCCATATCTCTTACATATAACATGTTTGAATTTATGAAACCTTCCAAATATTCTTTAAGCAGTCACATAGTATAGTTTTCTCTATAGCTTTCTGTTACTTTTAACTTCTACCACTTTGACAAAGTGAATCCTATAAGATTACTACCTGTTTTTCTAAACAGTAAATGAAACTTCAAGTATCTAAAGGTATACTTCAAGCAACTTCAATCCTCTGGAACCCTCCAGCTTTCTTAAGTTGCAAACCCATGAGAAAGATCTTTTTCAGCACTTAAAACAGTCGTCATGAGGGGCATATAATAAAATATTTATGAAGATTTCTCAGAATTTATAGTCTTATATATTCGAAAGCAGTGCTGTCCCGCAGAAATATAATGGAGCTACAGAAGTAATTTTAGGTTTTCTAGTAGCTGCATTTAAAAAAGTAAAAAGAAACAGATGAACATGAATTAATATCCCAACATTATTACTTCATCATATATTCAATATAAAAATTGAGATATTTTACATAATTTTTTCTTCAAAATCCAGTGTGCATTTTACATTCACAGCATTTTCACTGTAAATACCTGATCTGTGTTAAGATTTCGTAAAATTTACAACTGAAAAAGTAGATCCAGGGGCGCCTGGGTGGCTCAGTGGGTTAAGCCTCTGCCTTCAGCTCGGGTCATGGTCTCAGGGTCCTGGGATTGAGCCCCGCATCGGGCTCTCTACTCAGCAGGGAGCCTGCTTCCCTTCCTCTCTCTCTGCCTGCCTCTCTGCCTACTTGTGATCTCTGTCTGTCAAATAAATAAATTAAAAAATCTAAAAAAAAAGTAAATCCATATACCCAGCTTGCTTCAAACATATGTGAAAATCTTCCAATATCTGAAGTAAATGTCAGGTTTTAAATTTAAATTTTATATTAATTAAAATTTAGAAACTCAACTTTCTTAGACACAAACCATATTTCAGGGGCTCGGTAACCACATGTAGCTACTGGCTACATTACTGGATAGCGCAAGTATAGATTCTGTACTTTATACATAATTCTAGCAAACTTTGTTGCCTGTTTTCCCAGTGCACTGGAGACTAGAAGAAAAACTAGATGACTGGAACTGACAGAAAGATCAACTGTTCATTCCCACTGATACCAGTGATAATGAACTATTATTATCCTAACAATGAGGACAAAAATCAGAAATACAAATTAAAAGCATGAAAGTCTAAGGCCATTCAGTGTAAGGCTAAGTAACTCATGCCCTTAATAGACTCTAAAAATCTAACTAGCCCATCACTATGAAACTGACCTTCATAATGATAATCCTGAGCTGTCAAAAAAAGAGGATAAATTATGCACATTATTAACTATTTTGAAAAGATGGAAATATATATTTTCTTGAAGGGCGTATCAAAAAAGTTACAAATGTTAAAAATTTAATCATGTTAAAAAGGTAAGCCTCTATTTAAAAAATCATTTATATGAAACATTTCATTGTCTGATACTGCCAACTAAGTACATATTAATGTTACTCCTATAAATTCTAACTTCTGTCATGACAGGTTTCAGCAAGATGTCTTCTTTAGTTTGTGTTGGAAAATCTGTTATTTTATGACTTTATAGACTTTGATCATTAATCTTTCTAGTATGTTAATAGTCCGTAAGTCCTAGCTTTATCCAGCTGCATTGGGATATACCTGACATAAGATGTACAAGCATGATGGTTTGACTTATTAAGAAATGATTATGCAGGGGTGCCTGGGTGGCTCAGTGGGTTAAGCCACTGCCTTCGGCTCAGGTCATGATCTCAGGGTCCTGGGATCGAGTCCCGCATCGGGCTCTCTGCTCGGCAGGGAGCCTGCTTCTCTCTCTCTCTCTCTCTCTCTCTCTCTGCCTGCCTCTCTGTCTACTTGTGATCTCTGTCAAATAAATAAATAAAATCTTTAAAAAAAAAAAAAAAAGAAATGATTATGCAGTAAGTTTAGATAATATCTATCATCTCATACACATGCAATAAAAAGGAAAAGCAAAAAAAGGAAAAATGTTTCCTCCTTGTTATGAGAATCCCAGGAGCTACTCTTTTAATGACTTTGCTATGCATCACACAACAGTGTTAACTATGGTTGTCATGCTGCACATTACACTCCTAGTACTTATTTATCTTCTCACTGGAAGTTCGTACCTTTTGACCACCTTCCTCCCATTCCCATTCCCCCCAACCCTGCCTCTGATAACCACAAATCTGATCTCGGTTTTTTTTAAAGATTTTATTTATTTATTTGACAGACAGAGATCACAAGTAGGCAGAGAGGCAGACAGAGAGAGAGAGAGGAGGAAGCAGACTCTCCGCTGAGCAGAGAGCCCGATGTCGGGCTCGATCCCAGGACCCTGGGAACATGACTGAGCCAAAGGCAGAGGCTTTAACCCACTGAGCCACCCAGGAGCCCCTCTGATCTCTTTTTCTATGAGCTTGGTTTTTTGTTAGAGTTCACACAAAGACAGACCATATAGTATTTGCCTTTCCATGAGTCCCATTTTTTTTTTTTTTTAGATTCATTTACTTATTTGAGAGAGCGAGTGAGCGAGCACACAGCCCAATGCAGGGATCAATCCCGTGACACTGAGATTGCGACCTGAGCTGAAACCAAGAGTTGGACAATTAACTGACTGCCACCCAGGCACCCCACCATGAGTCCTATTTTTAAAACCTCACCTCCTATTATTTCACTTCAGTGTGTTTCATGAAGTGCCCCTAACCACACAAAAATCCAAATTTATCTGTTTTGATGTGAGGGTATATTTTTTTATGTATTTTAGGATACTTTCTAGAATTTTATACCTACACACTGATTTGAAATATTGAGGCTAGTCTATGGTTATGCTGAACTCATTCCCTTCTAATATTCCAGAATTCAATTCCCTATGATTGTATACTGGGTTCTTTTTCCTTAAACAAAAGGTTAAAAAAAAAAAAATCTTAACTGGCTTCCACATAACCAATTCAGCAGATTAATTGATGCTCTCTGCTCCCCCTGTAGAACTCCATGACAGATATTCACAGAAAGCTCTTGGCAAATTTCAAGTATGCTTGCACACTCCTGCGCTCAGCAGCTGAGCTCAATGTTTGTTTAGTTTAAGTCTTTTCTGTTTCCAAACCAATTATGCTCATTGCACTTGTTACTATAATTACTTAATTTTATTAAATATTACTGTGAAGTAACAGAGTTTTCTGGAAACACCAGAAAGCTGGAGAAGTTTGCTTTTTAAAAGATCTTATTTATTTATTTGTGCGAGCACACAAGTTGGGGGAGTGGCAGAGGGAGATGGAGAAGCAGGGCCCTGGTATCAAGACCTGAGCAAAGGCAGACACTTAACTGACTGAGCCACCCATGCGCTCTGCTGGAGGAGAAGTTAACTACACGGGGACACTGGGACATTGGTCTTCCTTTTTCGCTTAGGTGAGAATGTAGCTTCAAAGACAAGTAAATTTGGTGAAAAATCAGAAAAGCCTGAAATGGAAGCATTAAGCACAGAGACTGTGTAAATCTTTTTTCTAAATGGTAATATAAACTCCACATATCAAAGCATAAAATTTAGTCTCTTAGATTTGCCAACCCAACACTCTGAAGTACGTGAGCCAGTATCACCTGCAGCTGCCAGATCCCATTAGAAACTGCAATGTCAAAAAAACCATGATGGGATATCCTGCACCTGTTCCTATTTTGGTAGTCAGCTTGATTCTCTGAGTTTATGAGCCTTGGTTAAACACAGAAGGGGTGTGGGTGCATGCACGTATGTGTGAGATAAAATAGGGAGGAGGAATACTTTAGAGTTTTCGTTATTAAGGCGAACTGCCAAAGAAAAAAGTTGCTTCTAATTAGGCTAAGACTGTAAAGAGTAGGAAAAATCACAAAGATCTTGAAGGATCCTACATTTAGACTGCTTCATACCTGTCTTTACATTTTTTCCTGCACTTTAAACAAACTGGAAACTGCAGATGATAAATTATAGGCATACACAGGCAAGAAAAACAGGTGATTTCAATCAGTGGCTCCACTTCAAAGAAAAGGCCTTGGTTCTGGGATGCCTGGTTGGCTCAGCTGGTTAAGCATGTGCCTTTGGCACAGGTCATAATCTTGGGGTCCTGGGACTGAACCCTGCGTTGGGCTCTCTGCTCATTGGGGAGTTGCTTCTCCTTCTTGCTCTCCCTCTGTGCACGTGTGCATGCACTCTTTCTCTCAAATAAATAAATAAATAAATAAATAAATAAATAAAATCTTCAAAAAAGAGGCCTTGGTTCTAAAATGAATGTGCATTTAAGTTAATTAAAATGTCTGTTATTTAGGTATCTTTATTTTTAAAAATTATTCCCCCTTTAACAGATTCTTTAAATTAACTGAACTACTGATAGTGGCCACACCGGGCAAGACAGGTTCTACTACACCTTAAGCTAAAACACTGAGAACTGCATCTGCTACTTTATTGTCCACTCACATAGATGTTCATGTCATTTACCCTAGTTTCCCCCAAATGCTTAGATTTATACATTCTTTATACCCTCTTCCAGATAATTTCTATAATGTTAAGTAAGCCTACTTTTTATTGGATCCCACTGTTTTATAAATTTATTCTCTAGTTAGAACCTTTCGCTGTGTCCTTTGTTTGTAGTTTTTGAGACAGTTTCTTGTATATAAAACCACATATCTCAGTAACTGAATTTGCAAAGCCTGTAGAATGACTCCTTATCAAAGGTGTTTACTGAGGTATGACTTGTATACAATAAAATGCACTTATTTAAAGACACAGTTTGAATTGTAACAAATATATACACCCATGTCTCTACCATCCTAATCAAGGTCTGTAATATTCCTAGCACTTCAAGAGATTACCTCATGGAAGCTGCAGTCCATCTGTAGTCAATTCCTTACCCCCTCTCAGCCCCAGGGAACCAATGATCTGCTTTCTGTTAGCATAGATATGTTTCTTTTCTAGAGTTTCATATCAAAGGAATCACACTGTATGTACAGTTCTTCCTTCACTTCATTTATCCATGTTGTTGTACTTACTGGTAATTTGTTCCTTTTTTTTGCTGAGTAGTACTCTACTGTATGGATACAATTTCTTTATCTAGTCACTTGATGAACACTTAGGTTGTTTCCAATTTGGGGCTATTATGAATAAAATTGTTAAGAATAGTCACATACAGGTCTTTGGGTGAACATGGGTTTTCTTTTCTTTGACTAAATACATAGGACTGGAATTGCCATGTCATATGCTGAGTATACATCAAGAAGATGCCAATTTTGTTTTCCAAAATGTGTATGCCATTTCACACTCCCACAAGCACTGTAAGAGAGTTCCATTTGCTTCATGTCTCAAACACTTAAAAAAAAAAAAAGTCATTAAAAAGAAAGTTGTAAAGTAGTCATTTATATAGGTACTCAGTAATTATCAATGGTAGTTCTAAGAAATTAGTATGTACCAAACGCTGTATTATATATTTATCTACATGTTCTATTTTTTTCTCCACAAAACATTAAAAACACTTAACTCTGGAAAATACCTAACGGTTTATATGCAGAGGCTTTTTAAAAAAGATTTTACTTAGTTATTTGACAGACAGAGAACACAAGCAGGGGGAGTGCGAAAGGGAGAAGCAGGATTCCTGCCAAGCAGGGAGCCCGATGTGGGGCTCGATCCCAATGACCTGAGCTGAAGACAGACACTTAATGACTAAGCCACCCAGGAGCCCCCTAGAGGTACTTTTTAAAAAATATTACCATCAACATTCCTGGAATGGAGTGAAATTTAATAGTTGTATGCCTTACACTTATCTTGGAAACACATTTTCATTTAAACATATTTTCAGCTTTTCAAATAATAGCCTTAGCAAATTCCTGGAAAATCTGCACCCATTTATACCTATTTGTAGCTTTTTCATTTTTTCCCCATTCTTTTCTTTTTCTTTTAAAGATTTTATTTATTTGACAGACACACAGTGAGAGAGGAAACACAAGCAGGGGGCGTGGGAAAGGGAGAAGCAGGCCTCCCGCTGAGCAAGGATGTGGGGCTTGATCCCAGGACCCTGGAATCATGACCTGAGCTAAAGGCAGACACCTAATGACTGAGCCACCCAGGGCCCCCACCCCCCAATTCTTTATGAAGGCTTAAGTGTTAATTTTTCTTATTCCTTTTTTGGGGGTAGGGAATATAAGAATAATTCTGAACATATCTATGAGACCCTATTATTTGCTGATATCATAAAATAAAACCCTAAAAAATGTAGATGCATAAGCCATTTCTCCCATAGGAATCTTATGCTCTGTTCCTTAACAGTTTCCTCAGTTGTATTATGGAAAATTAAACACTTTTGAATGTATAAATGATTTCTTGACATTTCATATGTAAGCAATGGATATAATTTTGATTTTTATGGAAATGTAAGATTACACAAGCATCCAACTGTTTTATGACAAACTAAGTAGAATGTACTTACCTTAAAAAATTCCTTTTTCTCAACCATCTCATTACCATCTGCATCCAGCATTTTAAAAGCAACATGAAACCCAGTATGGGGTTCTGCAATTAAGTGAAAAGTAAATAGTTATTTCAATGTTGGTGAAATGTAAATTGCTTACTGATCTATAGGTCTTCAAATTTGAAAAAAACTTCCAGAAATTATTATACAAGTGCCTAAACAGACAAAAAATGATTTCTTATTATAACAATTTTCAAAGGCTGATGTATTTTCATGGCTGTGCTATTCTACTATTAAGTGCTCTACTTTTCAAAGCAAAACTAACTTGAGAACTTGTTTAACTCTATCAGGGGCTTTCCTACATTCTTTTAGTAACTTGGCTACTTTCATACTGATTATTACTCTTTATTTCCCTTTCTCAGAGTAGGGTTTTTAAAAAAATTTTTATTTTGAAATAATTTTAGATATGTTTAGATATGTTGTTAAGATAGTATAGTGAGTTCTCATATATCCTTCAGCCAGCTTCTTCTAATGTTAACATCTATATCTACAGCATCATTGTCAAAACTAAGAAATGGACACTAGTAATAGCATTTTAAACTGAACTATAGACTTTATTTGGATTTCAAGTTTTTCCACTAATGCTAATTTTTTTACTTTACGATCAAATACAAGAAACCATGCTGCATTTAGTTGTTAGGTCTCTTTACTCTGCTCCAACCTGTGAAAGTTTCTCATTCTTTCCTTGATTTTCATGACCAATCGAAAGAGTACTGATCAGGAATTTTGAAGAATGTCTGATAAGGGTTTTTATTTAAACATGTGAAGGCTAAGTCTGATTCTCTTCTGTTCAAAAGTCTTTTAAGGAGACAGAGTTATCGGGAGCCACAGTACAAAGGAAGCTGGAGGGATAAACTAATTCAACAGTATCATTTTGTTGATATAGAAACTAAGGTAGCAATTATGTTTCAATGATAAAGACATAAATACCATACTTCCAAAACCTTGTTTGGTAAGAAGAGAGAATCCACATGATCACTGAGAAAAACTGTGGGGTACTTACTAGTGAGAATTGTAAGCAAGAAAAGATACTCAGTATACGAAATTAGTCCTGAAAGAGATAAAATAAAAACATCAGAAGTTTTTTTTTTTTTTTCTTTTTCCCCTCAGAAGGTAAGTTTTAGAAGGTTTAGAAGTAATCATATATAGATACTATATGGAAAATTCACCTAATTAAAAACACATACTTTTTGGGGCACCTGGGTGCCTCAGTTGCTTAAGCATCTGACTCTTGATTTCTGCTCAGCTCATGATCTCAGGGTCGTGACACTGATTCCTGCATCTAGCACTGGGCGTGGAGCCCGCTTATGATTCTCTCTCTCTCCCCCTCTACCCTCCCCACCTCAAAAAAAGGTGGAGGGGAGAAAGAAAGAAAAAAAATTTTTTTTTTTTTTTACTTTATCTCACTTTGGTTCAGTGGAAAACTTCTATAATAGAGAGTTAAGTATAGTACTAGTACTTAAAAAAGATACTATGTTTTTTCATCAGGTTACCATTACTAGTAAAAAAGGGGAATGGCTGTTGGCTAGCAAATAACAGGTATCCGCTACAGGTTTTTATTTGCATGGCACTTCACACAATTTCTCCCCAAATTACACTATTAATAATACCTCAAGTAAAGCAAATTTAAAAATTCAGTAGAGTAACAGAGATCTCAATATACAAAAGGTCAAACTATATTATTTAAAATGAGATTAGATCTTTGCAGCAGTAACTTGATTTTCCTTCGGGAAACAATTGCTTCCCCATTCTCAAACATGTAGTTTTGGTAGGACAATCATCCTTACCTTTGATGGTAGATGCTGACAGGTCTAAGCCAATCATTGTACTCTAACTGAACTGGTGGAGAGATAGGCAAAAGGCTGACCCAAGCTAATGAGCAGGTTCCATTAGTCTGGCTGCAGGGACTAGTTCAGGGAAGGCCTTGACCTAAGCTGGGTCACTCTGAGTGGAATTTCTGATGAGAATGCTGAATCATTGACTTTATTTATTTATTTTTTTTGTCCTCCCCCATCCCCGCTGGGCTTTGATGATTTGAGAATGTTTCACTTAGGAATGTGAGGCAATGGAGAGAGTGCCTGGAACTGTCAGCCAGCCAGTGTTTAGGGCCTGAAAATTCAGCCAATCTTTAATTGGCAGGCCTGAAAGATGGATACTGGTGATGTCTGAGTCCTGAATTAAGTTGAACTTGAAGCTAGCTCTGTGTCTGGCCACTAGCTAGCTCTACATCTGCCCCTTTCTTGCTCAAATTGATAGTGCCTGGTTTTATGTACTTGCAATGAAAAGACTAGAATATAAATATATAATATATAATATATAATATAAACACAGAAACAATATCTTATAAATCATGGCTTCCTGATAAGCTAAAAATAATTTCCTCCCTGGATCAAAAGTTTGATATAATAGCAAAACACACAATTAAAAAATCTTCATCATGGAAAACTTCAATGATAAACAAAAGTAGAGAGAATATAATAACTATATTACACAGATCAACTTCAGTAATTAACTCATGGCAGATCTTGTTTTATCTGTATCTCTTTTCACTCCCTTCACCCCACTTCCCACTGGATTTTTTTTTAAAAGATTTTACTTATTTGAGAGAGAGAGAGAGATACTGTGAACATGCACAATGGAGCAGACGGGCAGAGGGAGGAGAAGCAGACTCCATGCTGAGCATAAGCCCAACTCAGGGCTCTATTTCAGGACCTCGTGATCATGACCTGAGCTGAAGTTAAGACATCTGACAGACTGAGTCATCCAGGAACCACTCCCCCACCCCCATCAGATTATTTTGAAACAAATCTCAATATATTATTTCATAGTAGAAAATTCAAGCTGTATCTCTAAAAAGACTGTTCCCTCCCCAAAATATATTTGGCACACCTAAAAAATTATCAATAATTCCTCAATATCATCAAACTCACATTACTTTTACAAATGTCTGTTTCAGAAAAATTTTTTTTCAAGTGTGCTCAAATCAGGATTCAAAAAAGTTCCTTGCATTGCACTTGGTCAGAGGTTCTCAAGTCACTTTTTTTTTTTTTTTATTGTGGCAAAATACACATAACAAAAACTTTACCATTTTAGCCATTTTTAAATGTGCAGAGTAGTGGCATTAAGTATTCAGTGTTTTGCAACCATTATCAGAACTTTTTAATCATCAAAAATTGAAACCCCACAACCATGAAACACTAACTCCATTCTTTACTGCCTCCAACCCCTGTAACCTGTTTTCTGTCACTATGAAACTGCCTACTCTAGGGACCTCATATAAATGGAATCATACAGTATTTGTGCTTTTGTGTCTGGCTTATTTCACTTAGCATAGTGTCTTCAAGGTTCATCCACATTGTAGCATGTGTCAAAATTCCATTCCTTTGTAAGGTTGAAAAATATTCTACTATATGTATATACTACATTTTGTTTATCCATCCATCTGCTGATGGACATCTGGGTTGTTTCTACCCAGCTATTGGCTATTGTGATTAATGCTGCTACAGACATTGGTGTACAAGTACCTGTTTGAGTCTCTGCTTTTAATTCTTTTGGGTATTTACCCAGGGTGGAATTGCTCAATCATTCTATGCTTAATCTGAGGAACCTCTGCACTTTTTTCAAAAGTGGTGGCACCATTTTACATTCCCACCAACAGTGCACAGAAGTTATAATTTCTTCAAATCCTTGCCAACACTTGTTTTTTTCTCGATAATAATGGTATTAAGAAGTATCTCACTACGGTTTTGATCTGCATTTCCCTAATGGTTAATGATGTCAGGCATCTTTTCACATGGAAATTAGTCAACTATCTTCTTTGGAGAAATGTCTATTTGAGTCTTTGCCCATTTTAAAATTGGTTTGTTTTTCCTTGTTGAGTTATAGAAGTTCTTTATATATACTGGATTTTAACCCCCTATATATGATTTGCAAATATTTTCTCCTTTCCTGTGGGTTGCCTTTTTACTCTCTTCATAGTGTACTTTGATTTACAAGTTTTAAATTTTTCTTTTGTTCTGTGTCTTAAATCTTTATTTTTTTACCTTAAAAAAAAAAAAAAGGTTCTATGTCCAGTGTACAGCCCAACATGGGGCCTGAATTCACAACCCTGAGATCAAGACCTGAGCTGAGATCAAGTCAGATGCTTAACCAACTGAGCCACCCAGATACCCTCCCCTCTCACCTTCCAACTTAATTTTTAAAGATGCCTGGTCATTTGACCTATAAAGTTTCTTAAAGTCTAGAATATTTTGCTAACTGCATCTTCTTGGTGTCATTTTACATGCTGCTCTAACTTCTATGTTTTCTATAAACTGTTACTTAGATCCAGAGGTGTGTTGAGATTCAGGTTTGACTTTTGGCATGAATTCTTTTTTTTTTTTTTTTTTAAGATTCTATTTATTTATTTGATGGAGAGAGAGCACAAGCAGGGGTAGCAGCAGGCAGAGGGAGAGGGAGAAGCATACTCCCCAGTGAGCAAGGAGCCCAACACAGCACTTGATCCCAGGACTATAGATTATGACCCGGGCTGAAGGCAGATGCTTAACCGACTGAGGCACCTGGGCACCCTTATGGCAGGAATTCTTAATAGATGGTGCTGTATACTTTCATCAGGAGGCCAGAATAAAAATGTCTATAAAAAATGCCAAACACTACTGAAAGACAATGATAGTAAAAGTTACAGATTTTAGAAATATGTGAAATCATTTCTAGAGTTTAGATGATCAGAGATGTCCTAGAGGAAGTAATTCTAAAAATGGTCTTCAAAAATATGGATGAAGGGGGGTGGGATTATGGACATTGGGGAGGGTATGTGCTATGGTGAGTGCTGTGAAGCGTGTAAACCTGGCGATTCACAGACCTGTACCCCTGGGGATAAAAATATATTATATGTTTATAAAAAAAAAAATAAAAAAAAAAAAGAAAAAAAAAAGGATGAAAATTTTAATTAAGAGGTGTGGGATAACAGATGAAGCTGAATCTGAAACCTAAATAAAAAATACAAAAATTGAAAAGTGAAATAACGTCTATGTGGAAGAAGCAATGGGAAATAAGGCCAATATGGTAGCCCAGACATGAGGAAAAAAGCCTGCAGAGGGTGATGGCAGAGGATTTGCCTTACTGGCTCCCAATCAAGTAACACATAGACTCAGGGCCCAAGTTCACAGTAAGGCAGGTAAGGACTTTATATCTAGGTAATTCAACGTTTTAGTTACAAGTAACTTCAGGTACATATTTTAAATGACTTATAATTTTGTGCATTACCAACTTTTTGGTTGTTTTTACTTTGGAGCAGGTGTACTTCTTTTTAATAAAAAAGCTCACAGTATGTCTTCAGATATTTTTCCTTAAAAAAATTCAGTGTTTATAAGGAGGGAGAAGAAATTAAATGTGTTTTGTCATTACCTTGTTACCTGAGAGAAGTACTCTAATGTAAGTTGAAGGATCAAAGTATTTCATTCCTTGGCAGACTCAAAAAAGCAGAGGATAGGTTTTTTTCCCCCTTTCTAATTTTCAAAGGAATACGGCACCATGAAAAAATGGCCAAACTGCTAGATTGACATGGGCTTGGTGCCAAGAGGAGGCCTCACTCTTCTCTACACACAGGTACATGTCCTCTACAAGGGGACTTTGTGAAAAAGAAAATTCCAGTGTCATTCTTTGAAATGCTGACTTAAAAAGCTTGAATAAACAGAGTTGAGACAATGTAAAAACAGCACCTATACTC
Source organism: Enhydra lutris kenyoni (assembly GCF_002288905.1). NCBI lineage: Eukaryota > Metazoa > Chordata > Mammalia > Carnivora > Mustelidae > Enhydra > Enhydra lutris. The sequence goes on along the minus strand of NW_019154155.1, from coordinate 4,874,425 downwards.
TCAAGATAGATTATAAACAATATAGTTCTACAACAGCATTCTAGGCATCTGCCCTCCGAAAATGCTTTTAAAGAAAACTGACACTTCAGAATGTAGGAGAAACAGTTTAATGCATATATTTCTTATATTTAATTGTAAAGTAAATGCTGTTAAATGGCAATGTTTTAAAAGTGCATGTTAAATAGGTGAAGTATTTTAAATAATTACATTTAAAATGTGTTAATGAATCTGTAAGGAAAGGCCATTAGAAGAGAGGACTAAATTCTTTTAGTATGCTTCTCTACAAATATTTTAAATTTGAAACCATTCTAAAATATGGCTTGCTACTGAATGCAATTTTGAGAACTCTGTTTCCCAAAGAGAAATTAACAAATCCATCATAAGAATATACTTATATATCTTACAATGTATCTTTTAATTTATAATCAGTACATCCTTAAGGACTATATTATACTGAGAATTCTGTACAGTTCAAAAAATGCACAATAGTTATAATTTACATTTTTCTTTGTAATAATGTATGGTAGATGAGTTATTTTCTTATTTCAAGGATATACTATTATTTGCTAGTTAGCATATGGTATAAATTTTGATAGTTGTTTTACATGGTAAAATGGAATATTACACTGCTCCCAATGTAGCTAAATTTTATATTTTTTTCAAGTGACTTCATTAATATCAACAAAGAAGTATATGTGAAAAAAGTGAATCTGTTTAATCTCTCCCATATAATGTTCATATTAGTGTCTTTTCTTTAAGCTGGAAATGTACATTTCAACTTATGTATTTCAGAGTTTCACAGAAAAACAGAAATAACTGTTGTTAAGATACTCCCCAAGATTTTTTTCTTGATCTGTTTCCTGTAAATTCTCTAGAGGTAGGAAAAAGAGAGGATGAATTCAATAAATACCTAAGAGGCAAAAATAGGAAGACTTTGTTATCTGACTGCATCTGAAGGACTAAGTGGTAAAGAAAGAAAGGGTTCAAAGACATTTCCTGGGTTTTGTTGAGGTGGGTGAAAAGCAGTACTACCAAATGAAACCAAGAAAAGAAGGTGCTGGTTTAGGGAGAAGATGGTGAGTTCAGTTTGGGATATGATGAACTCAAGGAAACAGAGACCCACAAGCCAGGATCTGGCTGCTGGTTTGGATACAGAACCCTGAAACTCAGAAGAGAGCATCCTGGGCTGGAGAAACTGAAGGGGATCTGAGAGTCAGCAGCAGTATACTAAACAAGGGCACTAAACAAGAGGAGGAGAACAGTAAGCAAAGGACAGATCCTAGGGAGTATCAAAGCTTATTGCGCAGGAGGAAGAGAAACCAACAACAGAAAGAGATGTTCCAAGAGAACTGGGATGTAGTTTCAAAGAATCCAAGAGAACTTGTGGCACATGAATTTGCCTAGTAATAATAAAAAGATCTTTTAGTGACACTTGATATCAAGGCCCGGCGGAAAAGCATTATGTATGTTATTCCCACCATAACCATCGAAATAGAGACTGTTACCTTTATTTTATAGATAAAGTAGGTGTTAAAGAAACTTACAAATTCCAGGGCATACAGGAATTGTGAAGCTCCACACGTTCGGCCTGTGACACTTCCCATCCTTAGGGACAGGTGCTCTTTTCCCAGCTATAGCACGGTACAGTAGATGTGTCCGAGGGATGGAGAATGTGAAGGGTTAGGACTGAGACCCCAGCCAGAGTAGAAAACAAGCAAGCAAGGAGAGCCCCACGTTAAGGGAAACCAGCATTTGGAAGAGTGGTGAGCTAGCAGTTCTTACTCTGCCCTTTCATGGCATTTCTAATTTTTCCTACGTATGCAGCCCTGCTGTTCCTCATTTCCCTGACAGCTGCTTAGTTTTCCTGTCATTGTTAAGCCACACTTTGAGTCCTGATTTCCCTACCAGCCTTTTATTAATGAAGGCTGTTCTTCCATACGCTCCTGTATGGTAGAAAGACAGGTTTAAAATTCTCCTCCTGCAGGTGCCCAGCACGAATAATTTATTCCTTCTGACTGACTTTGAAATGCATGCTATCTCTATTATTATCCTTGCAGTTAGTTATTCCTCCTGGTTCCTCTTAAAGCCTCTCTCTCCCTTTCTCTCTAATCATCTCCTTTCCTTTCTTTTTCAAACTAATAACCTCATGCACTTTGCCTAGAGGAAAAAATACCAAACTTTCTGCTGTGGATTCCACTTTCTATTTTTCTAATAGTGCATCAGTAAGGGCCCTCCCCCCAGCCATCTAGAAATACTGACTTTAAATGCTTTTAGAAATCTTGGAAATGTACAATGCCCCTATTCATTCTGAGAATATAAATAACTCTCTAGCTATGTAAGGAACAGGGAAAGAGTACTATCCAATAGGAAAATGTGTGAGTAGGCTGGTGAATTTATCTTCTTGACAGTTAAAAAGGTATATATATAGAAAGAGAGACAGAAACAGACATATAGAATATATGTGCCTGTAACTGAAAGTTAAAATAAAGAAGTTACTGATAATCCTCCTCAGCATCCTCTGAAAACAAACATTTATTTTATCTTTTATTTATTTTTTTTATTTTTTTTTATTTTTTATTTTATTTATTTTTTATTTTTATTTATTATTTATTTATTTATTTTATGGCAGAGAAGCAGTGATGCTGGTCAAGACATAGTCACAGTGCTGCTCCTAGAAACCAGAACCACGATTTCCAGAAGGGGCCACACTCTAACAGAGTCCTGACTGGATGCCTCTCACAAAGATGCCTCTCTGATTCCTCATATGCTGACAGCAAAACTGCTTCATGAACCTTGCTGCTGCAAGCAGAGGCTGAATGAAGAGAACAGTGCCCTCAATTTTAAGAAGAGAACAAACCTTTTTTTTTTTTTTAAGATTTTATTTATTTATTTGTCAGAGAGAGAGAGGGAGAGAGAGCGAACGAGCACAAGCAGGCAGAGTGGCAGGCAGAGGCAGAGAGAGAAGCAGGCTCCCTGCTGAGCAAGGAGCTCGATGCCGGACTTGATCCCAGGAACCTGGGATCACAACCTGAGCTGAAGGCAGTGGCTTAACCGACTGGGCCACCCAGGTGCACCAGAACAAAACCTTTTAAAATCCCTCCTTGACCCAAAAGAAGGGAATAAAGAAAATCTTCCATTATAACCTAAAAGCTCTACCACCACTTGCTATCTTCTCTATACCAAAGAAATGAATATTTTCTTACTGCTCTTTGAAATCTTAACTCCCACATTATACTTTAGGCCTCAAAATTATCGCCCTTCATTTGCCAGATGACCTCCCACTTCCTCTAGTTTGTTGTATCTTCCTTCCAACTCCATTATCTCCTGTGAGATAAATAGTTTCTCACTGCTTGCTAGGACTGATGAGTCAGCCCTTTATTCAAACTCTCCCCATCAGAATGACCTGTTTGATTTCCCCAACTGAGGTGGTTCCGGTTAATTTCACCAAAGGAGACAGAGAAGAAACCACTAGGATGGTAAGAAAACAATACCAAGGAAGTATGGGGTCCTAGAAACCAAAAGAAGAGACTGGTTTGAGGTGAGAGCAGGTAATAGTGTTAGTACTGCTGGGGTCATGGGTGCCAAGAATACAGAATATCTTCACTGGATCTGACAACAAGGTCAGTGATGGTCTTGACAAGAGTGGTGGTGTTGGAGAATGGGTGCCAGACTGAAATGGGCTGCAGGATGACTGGGAGGTGAGGAAGTGAGCACAACACAAAATAAAGAGCTTGACTATGAAAAGGGATTACAAAGTATGGAGAGAGCTGGATGTAGGGTCACAGAAGGAATGTCTTTCCTTAAATATGGGAGATGTTGATGTTATTATAAAGAGAGGAATGATACAGTGCCCAGAAAGAGAATATGGCAAGGGGAGGGAGTAACACTGGAGTGGAGAAGTCTTGGGAAGGCAACAAAAGAAGCCTGGGGCCTATACAAGGAGGCAGGACTATTTCTGCCATAGGGAACAATACTTCTGTAACAAAGTGAAGGTGGAGAAGATGGACATAGTTGCAGGATGTGGAGGAAGTAGATTTGGAGGCATGTTCTTTTTGCTTTATGTAAAGGAAAAAAATGCCTTTAAAATTCATTAAATTCTTCTCTACAAAGGATATACTTCATTATCAATTTTACTAATTTTAACAATTATTTTCATGATTGTGAACAGAGAATATATGATATTAAAGAAACACTCATGTAATCTATGGTGGGGTAGTGTAATTTAAAAAACTGTCGTGGCTCAAAACTGCCAAGATCAGGTTTATTTACTTCAATTAACTTAATGCATTTTATAGGTCATGTACTTTGAAATAACTATATGCTACATAAAATATGGTAATACAATGAATAACTTCAATTTAAATTGTATCTAGTTCAGGAAAAGCAAAAGTATTCTATACTATAGTTGCAGGTCATTAAACACTAAGCTGATAAAACATCGCTCATTAGGAGGCAGAAGTTTCCCCTAGTATATTTCAGAAATATTTTACATCAAAAGGAAGCATCTTAATGAAAAAGAAAATAAAATTACTTGCTGATAATTCCATGTTTTTATTCTGGTGTTGATAAATAGTTGATGTACTCTTTCTAAAATTTATGAAAGCATTACTGCTTAGCTGGATTTAATCTTATTGATAAAATAATACCAATTAATCTTAACTGGGAAGAAGATCAATATAAATCACTGAAAATACTTATTTTTTAAAAAAAATTAAAAAAAAGATTTTATTTATTTATTTGCCAAAGACAGAGAGAGAGAGTGAGCGAGCACGCACAAGCAGGGGGAGTGGCAGTCAGAGGGAGAGGGAGCAAGTCCCGCTGAGCAAGGAGCCCAATGTGGCACTCAATCCCAGCACCCTAGGATCATAACCTGAGCCAAAGACAGACGCTTAACCAACTGAGCCACCCAGACATCCCATATCACTGAAAAGATTTAATTGGAAAATATTTTTAAAAAACACGTTGTCATTGTACTTTCAATTCACAGAAAAGCTAACTCAAATTACATAATGAAAAAAAACTCAAGAGACTTGCTGAAATAGATCAGAATAATTATAATTAGTGTGTTCATGTTAACATTAATGTTAATAACATTAACATGTTATGTGTTCATAACATTAATTGCATGTAATGCAATTTTAGATGAGTACCTGTTATGTGCTAGAGAACATTTTAGGCAACGTGCTATGCAAATGGCCACAGAGATTTATCATCTTAGAGAATTTATGGTTTAACTAGAAAATATAAGAAACAGTACAGTAAAACAAAATGCAAAAAATGAGAAAGAACAAGATCTCTGGTGGTTTCAGAGATGACTTTCACAGAGTAGGACAGCTGATGAGCAGGAAGTTGGCAGGTGCTGGCATTTAAGGCACTCCTTATAGTGTGGAAGGTTAATGCAGGGGAATGAGGCTTGTGGAGGTAATTCTTTTCAGAAATGAAGGGTGCTTCTAAGGTCCTTGAAAATAAGTCTCTTTTTAAAAGTATTACAGATTAATCTCTTATATCTTAGATATTTTTCTCTTAAAATAATCTAAACTTCCTCTTCAGTTTTTACTTTATGAATTCACCTTAAAAATAACTTTTAATATAATTCCTAAAATTACATATTTATATTAATGATTTATAAAAAATGCTGAATTAACCTACTCCTAATTCTAATATTCTGCCACAAGGTCAAAATTCCCCTAGAATTCTCCCCACCCTTTCATCCTACAAGGGAAAAAAAAAACAATCAAATATAAAATAACTGAGGTTTTAGCCAGACATCACTCAAGTTTTCACAACTGGTAAATACAGCATTTTTGTTCAAATCCTAAAATGTGTTCAGAAAGTATTTATCATGAAAGGATACCTCAAAGCCAGATCTTTTTTCTTTCCTTCCTTCTTTTTTTTTTTTTTTTTAAAGCCGGAGCTTTGAGTTAAATATCAGTATTGTGGATTTAAATAGTATTCCTAAAATCTTCTCTGAAGCACCAAATTAATGACACTTTCCTAAAATCTGTATTAACTATGATTTAAAAGGCATTATTTATTTTAATTTATAAGCTCACTAATAAGAGGCCAAGATTCAGTTAATAGTAAAATCTTAAAAAACATACAGCAATTAAAATAATGTTACTATTTTCAGTTATAAATTTCCAGCATGTCAGACACATAGTAAGGTAACAGAGACTAACTGGCCCAAGATCACATAGATAACTAACGGAGCTGGGTATGCAAACTCAGCTTAAAGCCCATGCTCCTAATCTGTTTAAGCAGATACTATAAACATTGAAGACACCTTATTTTATTATATCCTTTCAACAATCCCATAAAGGCAGGCATTACTACCTTGTTTTATCTTTAATATTTTTAAAAGATTTTATTTGTTTTGAGAAAAAGCATCATCAAAGGGCAGGGGCAGAGGGAGAAGGAGAAGCAGACTCCCGGCCCAGCAGGGAGTCTGATGCTGAGGAACTTGATCCCGGGATTCTGGGATCAATGACCTGAGCTAAAGGCAGACGATTAACCAATTGAGCCACACAGGTGCCCTACTATCTTGTTTTAAAGTGGGGATGAAAGAGACTAAGAAACTTCTTGGTCATAAAACCAGGAAAAATTAGAATTTAAGTCTGCTGATCTAGAACATACCCTCTTATTCACTACTCAGAGACTACTTCCCAGTAAACTTCCACTTAAAAGGTAAGGAGATTTTTAATTTCTTTAAGTGCATAAGGATGTTCTGGTGCTGACTGGAAGGAATCAGGTAAGGGGTGGGATGGAGTGGCATAAAGATAGGCAGTTTAGTATAAGGAACTAATACTTGTAGAATATAATTCAAGTTTATGTAGTCCACTATATATTAACTCACTGAAGTGAGAGTAGGAATTGATACTAATAATAATTTGGTAACAGTTTGATTGCTACTGATTTCATTGACTTGGGTGCCAATGTTACTCCTTTTTTGTCGTATTTTGTTTTCTTTCTATACAGAGTGTTATATGATATACTTATTCTCATTTTAAAACTAATGTTTACATACAAAAACAAGGTAAAAACAAATGTTGATAAAAAAACATCGTAAATCTCTTGAGCTAATGGTCACAAGTCTTCTGTATTCATGAACCACTGATTTGGAAATTACATTTGCTGCTTAATTCTCCAACTCCTTCAGACAACAGGAGAGAACATTATCACTTCAGGTGAGAATTGCTCTACTTGTCACAGACTTGTCCTTATATAAAAAGGACGAGTAGAGGTCCCCCAGCTATTTGTATGAGCATATTTAAATATATTCCATTGACACTTACTGAAATGAAATTCAGCTTAAATAGATAAGACAGCAGAGCTAAATGCTATCTATCTAGTATCAATTTTTATTTACACTGTAGTTTGTTAACACATAGTGTAATACTGTCTCAGGAGGAGAATTTAGTGATTCAACACTTAATGTAACACCCTGTGCTTATCACAAGTGGCCCATTGCCCATTAAACCCATCCCCTGCCCACCTCCCCTCCAGCAACCCTCAGTTTGTTCTCTATAGTTAAGAGTCTCATGGTTTGTCTCCATCCCCTAATTCATCTGTTTTGTTTCTTAAACTCCATAGATGAGTGAAACCATATGGTATTTATCTTTGTCTGACTTATTATTTCACTTGGCATAATACACTGTAGCTCTATCCATGCTATTGCAAATGGCAAGATTTCATTTTTGACGGCTGAGTAATATTCCTGTGTGTGTGTGTGTGTGTGTGTGTGTGTGTATACACACCACCTTTTCTTTACCTATTCATCAGTTGATGGACATTTGAGCTCTTTCCATACTTTGGCTATTGTTGACAGTGCTGCTATAAACATTAGGGTGCCTGTGCCCTTTCAAATCAGTATGTTTGCATCCTTTAGGTAAATACCTAGTACTGCAATTGCTGAATCATAGGGTAGTTCTATTTTTAACTTTTTGAGGAACCTCCATACTGTTCTCCAGAGTGGCTGTACCAACTGCATTCCCACCAACAGTGTAAGAGGATTTCGATTACTACTCATCCTTGCCAACATCTTGTTTCCTGTTTTGTTAATTTTAGCCATTCTGACAGGTGCAAAGTGGTATCACATCATGGTTTTGATTTGTATTTCCCTGATGATGAGTGATGTTGAACATCTTTTCATGTGTCTGTTAGCCATGTGGATGTCTTCTTTGGAAAGGTGTCTATTCATGTCTTTTGCCCATTTCTTAAATGGATTATTTGTTTTTTGGGTGTTGAGTTTGGTAAGTTCCTTATAGATTTTGGATACTAATCCTTTATCAGCTATGTCATTTACAAATATCTTCTCCCATTCAGTAGGTTTCCTTTAAGTTTTGTTGACAGCTTCCTTCACTGAGCAGAAGCTTTTTATCTTGATGAGGTCCAAGGAGTTCATTTTTGCTTTTGTTTCCCTTGCCTCCAGAGATATGTCTATAAGAAGCTGGCTACAACTGATGTCAAAGAGGTTGCTGTCTGTGTTCTCTAGGATTTTGATGGCTTCCTGTCTCACAGGTAGGTCTTTCATCCACTTTGAATTTTTGTGTATGGTATAAGAAAGTGGTTCAGTTTTATTCTTCTACATGTGGCTATCCATTTTTCCCAATACTATTTGTTGAAGAGACTTTTTAGTTGTTTTTTTTTTTTTAAGATTTTATTTATTTATTGGACAGCAAGAGATCACAAGTAGGCAGAGAGGCAGGCAGAGAGAAAGGGAGAAGCAGTCTCCCTGCTGAGTATAGAGCCTGATGCGGGGCTCGATCCCAGGACCCTGAGATCATGACCTGAGCTGAAGGCCAACGCTTAACCCACTGAGCCACCCAGGCACCCCAACTTTTTTACACTGGATACTCTTTCCTGCTTTGTTGAAGATGAGTTGACCATACAGTTGTGGAACCATTCTGGGTTTTCAATTCTGTTCCACTGATCATAGGTTGGGTGTCTGTTTTTTTTTTTTTTTTTGCCAGTACCATACTGTTTTGATCACTATAGCTTTGTAATAAGGCTTGAAGTCCCACATTCTGATGCCTTCAGCTTTGCTTTTCTTTTTCAAGACTGCTTTGGCTATTCCATGGTCTTCTGCAGTTCCATACAAATTTTAGGATGGTTTTAGCTCTGTGAAAAATGCTGGTGGTATTTTGATAGGGATTTATTAAATGTGTAGACTGCTTTGGATACATTTTTACAGTACTTGTTCTTCCAATACATGGGCATGGAATGTTTTTCCATTTCTTTGTGTCCTCTTCAATTTCTTTCTTAAGTGTTCTGTAGTCTTCAGAGCACAGATCTTTTACCTCTTTGGTTACATTTATTCCTAGATCTCTTATGGTTTTTGGTGCAATTGTAAATGGGATCAATTCCTTGATTTCTTCTTTTTTTTTTTTAAATTTTATTTATTTATTTGACAGAGAGAGATCACATGTAGGCAGAGAGGCAGGCAGAGAGAGAGAGGAGGAAGCAGGCTCCCTGCCGAGCAGAGAGCCCAATTCGGGACTCGATCCCAGGACCCTGAGATCATGACCTGAGCCGAAGGCAGAGGCTTAACCCACTGAGCCACCCAGGCACCTGATTTCTTTTTCTGCTGCTTCATTATTGGTATATAGAAATGGCATGTACATTAATTTTGTATCTTGTGACTTTGCTGAATTTGTGTATCAATTCTAGCAATTTTTTGGTTGAGTCTTTTAGGTTTTCTACATAGAGAATCATTTTGTTTGCAAATAGTGAAAGTTTGACTTCCTCCTTGCTGATTTGGATGCCTTTTATTTCTGATTGCTAAGGCTAGGACTTCCAGTACTATATTAAATAACAATGTGGACATCTCTGTCATGTTCCTGACTTTAGGGGAAAAGCTCTCAGGTTTTCCCCATTGAAGATGATATGAGCTGTGGGTCTTTCACACATGGCTTTTATGATGTTAAGATACGTTCCATCTATAACTACTTTGTTGTTTTTATCAAGAATGGATGCTGTATTTTGTCAAATGCCTTTTCTGTAGTTATTTAAAGGATCAAATGGTTCTTATCTTCTTTTTATTATTAATATGGTATTATTAATATGGCATATTATTAATATGGTTGATTGATTTGCAACTATTAAACCACCCTTGCAGCCCAGGAATAAATCCCACTTGATTGTGGTGAGTAATCCTTTTAATGTATTGTTGGATCCTATTATCTAGGATCTTGTTGAGAATTTTTGTATCCATGTTCATCAGGGATATTGGCCTGTGATTCTATTTAGTGCTGTTTTTGTTTTTGAAATCAAGGTAATGCTGGCCTCAGAGAATGAGTATGCAAGTTTTCCTTCCATTTCTGTTTTTTGGAATAGTTTTAGGAAAATAGGTATAAACTCTTTAAATGTTTGGTAGAATTTCCCTGGGAAGCCATCTGCCCCTGGACATTTGTTTGTTGGGAGATTTTCAATTACTGACTCAATTTCTTTCTGTTCAAATTTTCTATTTCTTCCTGTTTCAGTTTCAGTAGTTTGTATGTTTCTAGGAATTTATCCATTTCTTTCAGATTGCCCAGTTTGCTGGCACAATTTTTCATAATATTCTTTTATAACTGTATTTCTGTGATGTTGGTTGTGAGCTCTTCTCTTTCATTCATGATTCTATTCATTTGGGTCTTTTTTCTTTTCTTTTGTTAAATTTGGCTAGTTTATCAATTTTATTAATTCTTTCAGAGAACCAGCTCCTAGTTTAATTGATCCATTTTACTATTTTTTGCTGTTGTTCTTTTTTGTTTCTATATCATTTATTTCTGCTCTAATCTTTATTATTTCCCTTGTGCTGGCTTTAGGCTTTATTTGCTGTTCCTTTTCTAACTCCTTTAGGTATAACATTAAGTTGTGTATTTGAGATTTTTTTTTTTTGCTTCTTGAGGTAGGCTTGTATTGCTATATATTTCCCTCTTATGACTGCTTTTGCTACATCTCAAAGGTTTTGGACTGTTGTGTTTTCATTTTCATTTCCTTCCACTTTTTTTTTTTTTAATTTCTTCTTTAATTTCCTGGTTAACCCATTAATTCTTTGTAGGGTGTTCTTTAACCTCCTGTATTTGTGGTCTTTCCAAATTTTTTCTTGTGGTTGATTTTAAGTTTCGTAAGAGTTGTGGTAAAAAAATATGCATGGTATGATCGCAATCTTTTTTTTTTAAATTTGTTGAGGCCTGATTTGTGACCTAGCCTGTGATCTATTTTGGAAAAATGTTCCATGTGTACTTGACAAGAATGTGTATTCTGCTGCTTTAGGATGAAATGTTCTGAATATATCTGTTAAGTCCATCTGGTCCACTGTGTCATCCAAAGCCATTGTTTTCTTGTTGATTTTCTACTTAGATGATGTGTCCACTGCAGAAAGTGGGATATTAAAGTTCCCTACTGTTACTGTATTATTATCAATGAGTTTTTTTATTATTAATTGATTTATATCTCCCAAGTTAGGGGCATAAATATTTACAATTGTTAGATGTTCTTGTTGGATAGACTGTTTTATTATGATATAGTGCCCTTTGTCTCTTGTTACAATCTTTGGTTTAAAATCTAGTTTGTCTCAGGGCGCCTGGGTGGCTCAGTGGGTTAAAGCCTCTGCCTTCGGCTCAGGTCATGATCCCAGGGTCCTGAGATTGAGCCCCACATCGGGCTTATACTCAGCAGGGAGCCTGCTTCCCCCTCTCTCTCTGCCTGCCTCTCTGCCTACTTGTGATTTGTGTCTGTCAAATAAATAAAATCTTAAAAAAAAATCTAGTTTGTCTGATATAATACACCCATTTCTTTTGACATCCATTAGCATAAATGGTTCTCATCCCTTCCCTTTCAGTCTGTAGGTGTCTTTAGGTCTAGAGTGAGTCTCTTGTAGGCAGCGTATAGATGGTTCTTATGTTTTTTACTCATTCAGTCACCATATGTCTTTTGATTGGAGCATTTAAGTCCATTTACATTCAGAGTGATTATTGATAGATATAAATTTAGTGCCACTGTATTACCTGTAAAGTTGTTTCTGGAGATTTTCTCTGTTCCTTTCTAGTCTTCGTTGCTTTTTGTCTTTCTTTCCCACTCAACGAGTCCCCTTTAATATTTCTTGTAGGGCTGGTTTAGTGGTCACAAACTCCTTTAGTTTTTGTTTGTCTGGGAAACTATCTCTCTTATTTTGAATGACAGTCTTGCTGGATAAAATACTCCTGGCTGCATATTTTTCTCATTCAACATGTTGAATATATCATGTCAGTCCCTTGCTGGCCTGCCAAATTTTTTTTTCCCCCCTAAAGATTTTATTTATTTGGAAGAGAAAGAGAGTGAGAGCGAGAGAGAGAGAGAGTGCGAGTGTGTACATGAAAGCACAGATGGGGGGGTCGGAGGGAGCTGGAGAAGCAGACTCCTAGATGAACAGGGAACTTGACGTGGGGCTTGATCTGACGACCCTGGGATTATGACTTGAGCCAAAGGTAGATGACTGACTGAGCCACCCAGGTGCCCACAGTGTGCCAAGTTTCTGTGGTAAGTTCGCTGCTAAATTTATCTGTCATGCTTAGTAAATTAGGGATTTCTTTTCCCTTGCTGCTCTCAGGATGTTTACCTTATCTGTGGATTTTATAAATTTTACTAAGATGTCTTGGCACTGGCTTGCTTTTGTTGATTTTGATGAGGGTTCTCTGTGCCTCCTGGATCTGGATGCCTGTTTCCTTCCCCAGATTTGGGAACTTTTCAGCTCTAAGTTCCTCAAAGAAACCCTTTGCCCCCCTTCCTTCTTTTCTTCTTCTGGGACTCCTATGATACAAATATTATTATGCTTTATGAAGTCGCAGAGTTTCCTAAGTCTACATTTGTGATCCAATATTTTTCTTTCCCTCTTCTTTTCAGCTTCATTATTTTACATAATTTTATTTTCTTTTATCACTTATTCATTCTTCTGCTTCTTCCATCATTGTGGTCATTACATTCAGTTGGTTTTGCATCTCAGTTACAGCATTTTTTATTTTGACCTGACTAGTTTTTAGGTTTTTTATCTCTGTAGTAAGGGACTCCCTGGTGTTGTTTATGCTTTTATCAAGCCCAGCTAGTATCCTTACAATTGTTTTAAGTTCTGGTTCAGGCATCTTACTTAGATCCGTTTCAGTAAGATTCCTGGCCGTGACCTTTTCTTTTTCTTTCTTTTGGAATGAATTCCTCCATCTTGGCATTTTGTCTAGGTCTCTGTCTTCTGTGTGCTGGCAAAGCCTATTATGTTCCCTGCTTCTGAGACTAATGGCTATATTAAGACATTGTACACTGTCCAGGGCCTGGCACCTTGGGAAGTGTCTCTGGTGTATGCTGTGTGCACTATGCTTTTGGGTTTTGGCTTATCTTTCCCTCAGGTCAGTCCTATGCAGTTTCTCTTTGCTGCTCTGAGGAGTGTTTGGACTTTGTCTACTGTGTAGCAAATTTTAACTAGGTGTGTTTTGGTCCGCTTGTTAAAAGAGGCTAGATCCTGTTTCCACTAGAGCTGAAGCTTTGCAGCCTTCTATGGTCAGCCGACTTGGTGTGTGTGTGGTGGGTTTGTGCTGGTCCTCTGGAGGAGGGGGCCCACTGCTACTCTGGCTCTCAGGCACACTTGTCTTAGTAAAAAAGCACCTGAAGAGCGCTTGGAGCTTGGTGTAAGCGGCTCAAGCCTTCACTGTGGGCACTGTGTTGCTCACTGAAGTCGGACTGTGCTGATGGGCAGTGGAGAGGGGAGTTTGTGCCCACCACTATTCAGGAAACCCTCACAGAAAAGTTATCAGTCTCTTCTTGTGTGTCCCAGACATTCTTCAGATCCCTGCCTTCATCCTGTCTGTGTCTGAGCTGCCTGCCCACCTGGCAGCACAGTGCTCCTGTGTTGTATCTCAGAAGACTGTCTGGGTTTCAAAACTCCAAATTTTAGGGACCAGGTATGGCATGGACCCACACTGATCCTCTGGGGAAGGGTCTTGCTGCATTGTGGCTGGTGTGGGTTTGTTGTCCCAGAAGGGCAGTCACACAAATACACAGAGGCTTGGAGTTTATGGTAAAGCATAACAAAAAGTAAGCATCCAGGTTAGCTGCCCTGAGCAGGTGCTTCTGCTTCTATGCTAATGAGTGGGGCAGCTCAATGGCACCTGCCAGTTCTTTCGTCCCCTGAGAAGCAGTGCTGTCTCTCCCAAACTCTAAGAAGGGGAACTGTCTCTGCCAGTGTGACCCAGGGGATCCTTAGACCACGTTGTCTGGTCCTGGGCCTCTGCCCTCTTCCTTCACAGGAGCACCAATATGCCTGCCAGGCTCAAGTGACTTTTAAAACTTCAGTCCTTGAGCTCTGCTGCTTGTAAAAACGTCTAACAATCAGCCCCTCATTTTCCCAGTCATTGGTGCTGGGGAAGCACTTTTCTTGTGCAATCCCCTGCATGGCTCCTGTTTGCTCTCGTGTGCACTACCATCCCACCCAAGATCAGGGCTCCCTGCCCCCTGCAGCACCTGCGATTCTTTTCTTCCCCAAATCATGTCGCTGTATTGCCTACCTTCCATGCTGTGGCCTCTTTTCTTCCTCCAGTTTGTGCAGTTTGTTCTCTCAGTCCTCAGATCAGTTTCTTGGATGTTCAGAGTGATCTGTATTTATCTGGCTGTGTTCATGGGACAAGGCAAGCATACTACTCTGCCCTCTTAACTCTTCTTCCACTAAATGCTATTTGTAAATTGATTTTACTACCTGTATATGACTTTGGGCAGGTTACTTAACCCCTTTGTGCCTCAGTTAACCCAGCTATAAAATGGGGGTATGAAATGAAGATAGCTTCCTCAAAGGAATGTTGTGAGGATTAAATGTAGTAATACATGTAAGAAGGTCAGTATAGTATCTGATACATAGGAAACCTTTAGTAAGTATTTGTAGCTGTTAAAATTGTTATTGATCATGTACATTTGTTTTGGAAGGAAGTACTTACAGCACCGCACTGGTGAGGTCACTCCCGTGGGTGAGTCCCTGACTGACCACTCCTTCTCAAGCCTTATAAAGGGGCCCTCTCTTTTTCTGTGCGTTCTTTAAACTGAGCTGTTTTTTTTTAAATATTATTTTAAAAATTTCTTTTAAAAAAGATTTTGTTTATTTGACAGAGCGATCACAAGTAGGCAGGGAGGCAGGCAGAGAGAGGAGGAAGCAGGCTCTCCACGGAGCAGATAGTCCGATGTGGGGCTCGATCCCAAGACCCTGGGATCATGACCTGAGCTGAAGGCAGAGGCTTTAACCCACTGAGCCACCCAGGCGCCCCTTAAACTGAACTTTTATCTCAGGGCCTCTTCTCTCCTAAGTGCTTCCTGTATGGTTGCATCTGCAACAGCGGCTTCAGGGGTCATTTATGGCTGACAATTCTTTTTTTTTTTTCTTTTAACATTTTATTTATTTATTTGAGAGAGAGAGCAAGCACAAGCAGGGGCGGAGAGAGAGAGGGAGAAGCAGACACCCCTGCTGAGCAAGGACCCCAATGAGGGGCTCAATCCTAAGGCCATGGGGTCATGACCTGAGCCAAAGGCAGACAACCAACTGACCAAGCCACCCAGGCATCCCTAGATGTCTGAATATTCTTTTTTTTTCTATTTTTATTTATTTTTTAAATTTCTTTTTCAGTGTTCCAGAATTCATTGTTTATGTACCACACCCAGTGCTCCATGCAACACGTGCCCTCCATAATACCCTCCAGCAGGCTCATCAAACCTCCCACCCCCAGCCCCTCCAAAACCCTCAGATTGTTTTTCAGAGTCCATAGTCTCTCATGGTTCGTCTCCCTCTCCAATTTCCCCCAACTCCCTTCTCCTCTCCATCTCCCCAAGTCCTCTGTGTTATTTCTTATGCTCCACAAATAAGTGAAACCATATGATAATTGACTCTCTCTGCTTGACTTATTTCACTCAGCATAATCTCTTCCTGTCCCATCCATGTTGATACAAAAGTTGGTTATTCATCCTTTCTTATGGAGGCTTAATACTCCACAGTGTATATGGACCACATCTTCCTTATCCATTCGTCCGTTGAAGGGCATCTTGGGTCTTTCCACAGTTTGGTGACTGTGGCCATTGCTGCTATGAACATTGGGGTACAGATGGCTCTTCTTTTCACTACATCTGTATCTTTGGGGTAAATACCCAGTAGTGCAATTGCAGGGTCATAGGGAAGCTCTGTTTTTAATTTCTTAAGGAATCTCCACACTGTTTTCCAAAGTGGATGTACCAACTTGCATTCCCACCAACAGTGTAAGAGGGTTGCCCTTTCTCCACATCCTCTCCAACACACGCTGTTTATTGTCTTGTTAATTTGGGCCATTCTAACTGGTGTAAGGTGGTATCTCAATGTGGTTTTGATTTGACTCTCCCTGATGGTTAGTGATAATGAACATTTTTTCATGTGTCTGTTAACCATTTCTATGTCTTCTTTGGAGAAGTGTCTGTTCATGTCTTCTGCCCATTTTTTGATATGATTATCTGTTTTGTGTGTGTTGAGTTTGAGTTCTTTATAATCCTGGATATAAGCCCTTTGTCGTATTGTCATTTGCGAATATCTTCTCCCATTCCGTGGGTTGCCTCTTTGTTTTGTTGACTGTTTCCTTTGCTGTGTGTCGGAATATTCTTAAATCTGAACTCAGTATGTCCTAAACTGGACTCATTCCTCGCCCTTCCCTCCCCACACTTAGTCCTTTCCCTATGACCCATGTGTCTTGGTGAATGGCACATTCAGCTTGCTGATCAAACCAGAAACTTGGGCACCATACACGATTCTGTTTTCTTTGTCCCCTCTCATATCCAATCAGTCATTAAGTCCTACCAATTCTATCACCAAAATACCTATAAAATCTATACTCTTCTCTCCATTTTTACTACCTCTTCTCTAGCATATAACCCCTTGCTGTTAATGCAAAACCTCTTGTTTCTTTTGCTTCCTCCTCAATCCATTCACCACCCAGCTGCTAGAGTGACTGTTCTCATCTGATTTGTCACTTTCTCATTTTTTAATGGCAATCTACTCTTCTTAGGATAAGGTCTAAATTCTTTTTTTTTTTTTTAAAGATTTTATTTATTTATTTGACAGAGAGATCACAAGCAGGCAGAGAGGCAGGCAGAGAGAGAGGAGGAAGCAGGCTCCCCGCCGAGCAGAGAGCCCGATGTGGGGCTCGATCCCAGGACTCTGAGATCATGACCTGAGCCGAAGGCAGCGGCCCAACCCACTGAGCCACCCAGGCGCCCCAAGGTCTAAACTCTTTAATACGTCCTGTAAAGGGATGTATGATTTAGGCTCTGTGTACCTCTCTGGCTTATGTCCTACCATTCTCAACAGCCTCATCACCCTTTCCAAAATAGTATCTATTCTCTTTGTTTATACATCTGCATGCTGGTGTATGCTTCATCTTTCCTGATTCAACCAATCTCCTACTTCTCTACTTCTACCCAAGCTTTCCTACCGTGCTCTCTGAAATTCTCTTTCCACAGTACACATCTTTAATCTATTTACTGCATGTGCAGTCTTGCCTTATCCAAAATCTGGATCTCTCTACTAAGGGTACTGGTACCTCTGCAGACTTCTAAAATGGAGGTTATTTATTTTTTTCTACCTCAGTGCTAATTCCAGACCTTTTCCCTTCTAACCTCTTATAAAAACTTTGTGTCTTTGAGGTTAATTCCATCCAGCCAGGCCACCTTTTATTTTTCTTCTTAGTGGTCATCTACCTAAGTTCCCTCTCATCATCTTTTAGTCCCTGAAGACTTTAGTACTTGATTCACTGTCCTTCTCTCTGAAAATACCCTCTCTCTCAGATCCTTGAGAACTTTCACTATGTTAACTTTGCAATCTACTTCTGCTTTAGTCATCTAATTCCAGGACCACACCTAGAACCCTGAAATCTGCTGGAACCGTTTCATCTGTGAAATGATAAATCTAAACACTTTATGACTGCAAGTTCTTTTCTACTCTTGGACTCCTACTATACCTATTCTTCAACCTCACTGGCAGCTCCCTCTTGACTGCCCCACTTTCTTCTTTTCATCTCCCTTTTACTTTCTTTTACTATTCTACTTTATTCTCCATTATCTTGCTTAGATTCCATGGCTCATTACTAAAAACCCCTCTTGCCCTCAACAGCCTTACCCCCTGTCTGTGACTCTTCTTCCACCCATTTGCTCAGCAAAATCCTAAATCCAGTACAAATGTCCAACATTTCTGTTCCTACATGTAGCCTGCAGGAAGATCATCACACAATTGCACTGACTGGTGACTTTTCTTTCATGACCTACACTATCTTCTGATCCCTTCAGGTTTCCCAGAACTCTATGTTTCTCTGGTCTGGTCTCTTTCCTAACCACAGAAGCTACTTCAAACCTTCTTTCTCCATATGTCCTACTTTATAAAAAAAATAAAACCTATCCAGAACAACCTGCTTTTACTTCCTGCCACTAAATTTGCAAATGCCTGCATTAAATTACCCACCTGTTCATCCTTTCCTACTGATAAAATGAAAAAAGCTATGCACCCTGTGGAATGCTGATCCTTCCATTTTTGATGTGATCCCTTTTCTCACATTTTCTAGGATTCTCTCCCATTCACACTTCCTTTCTCTTATATCTTATTAGGTATTATATAATTATATTGCTATATTATATATAATATATTATGTATGTTTCCCTCTCATCAATAAGATATATGCTCAAGTATCTTCATCTAACATTTTATTATATATGTTTCCCTCTCATCGATAAGAAATGTGCTCAAGTATCTTCATTTAACATTAAACAACATTCCTCTGGCCTTCTATCTCCACCCTCAGCTACTGACCTTTAAATCTCCTTGCTCACACCCATGTCTCTCAAGTGGCCTGAACTTACTTTTTTCTTTCCCTAACACTTTCTCCTCTTGACTTTTGTGATAACATTCTCCTGATTCTCCTCTACTTCTCTGGTCATTCTGCCCTTGTCTCTTTCACGAGCACTACTTCCTCTTCTACTCCCTTAAAAGCTGGTGTTCCTCTGGATCTCTCTGAGGCCTTCACTTGCTACATTCCTCCTCCCCAAGCTTTAATTAAAATTGATGTTTTAATAATTAAGCTGTAATCTCTCAGAGAGTTTGAGAAAATTATTTCTCAATGAACTTTTTTTTTGTTTGTTTTTTTTTATTTTATTTTATTTTATTTATTTGACAGAGAGAAACACAGCAAGAGAGGGAACACAAGCAGAGGGAATGGGAGAAGGAGAAGCAGGCAGGCAGCCCGATGTGGGGCTCGAACCCAGGACCCTGGGATCGTGACCTGAGCCGAAGGCAGACGCTTAATGACTGAGCCACCCAGGCACCCCTCAATGAACGTTTTATTATGATTTAAAAATATCTATTAAAGAACTTGGCATTAAAAATCTATTAAAAAGAACATGGCATTTTCTACATTGGCTCTCTACCATACAGTTGCAGACTTCACAACAACCCCTTAACAATACTCTGGTTAGATGAAACAAGTAGAAATTTAACAAATCAAAATTACCTTTATCACCAAGGTCTCTAAAAAAGGTTGATCCACAACGAGCTGGTTGGATTCCTGCCAGTATATCCTCGATATCCTTTGAATACACATTGAAATTTTTAAATTTTAACTTATAAAAGTTCATTTTCTATGTCACCAAAAAACAGAAAGGAAGAAAGAACTCTCCCACACACATTGCTTACCTTTTTTGTCAGCTTCTTCACTGAAGTTTTACCTATAGTAAAAAAGAAACATTATTTAGTACCCATATTCCTTGGTAAAACTCAACTTCCACAAAGAAAGAAAATTATTTAAAAGACAAAACAAACAACTAGGGTGCCTGGGTCGCTCAGTTGTTAAGTGTCTGCCTTTGGCACAGGTCATGATCCCAGGGTCCTGGATTCGAGCCCCACATCCCCACACTGGGCTCCCTGCTCAGTGGGAAGCCTGTTTCTCCCTCCTACTTCCCTCTCTCGCTGTGTCTCTGTCAAATACATAAATAAAATCTTAAAGAAAAAAACAACTAAATATTTGTAAGAAAATAAAACTTTGGCGAGTTAGCTAATATCTTTAAACCAAAGTTAAGAGCCAGAGAATTCTAAGTCTAAACACAAAGACACTATGGATTTTTTAAGACCTACTTTCCAATTTCACTCACCCTATTTCAGACATATAAAATCTTATCACCATTTTTGACTTCTCTTAGTTGTCTGCATCATAAATAAATTCTTACCAATATGATTTAAAAAAACTTTTTGCTTTCACTGATTAAAAAAATTCACATTCATCTCTTAGAAAGCTACATTTTTGAACCCTAAAAAGTTCTCTTAAGTTTGCAGTCCTCTAGTAAATTTAAAAGTCTAGCCAATATGACTATCCATTCTAAAATTATTTTTAATAATCTTCTATTGGATAGCAGAGATTTATAATTCTTTCAAGTGTTTAGCCATCCTCTTTATTGCTTACATCATTTTCTTCTTATCCACTATAATTCTAAAGCATTGAGTTGCTTCTTTTGTTGAGATTTATAGCCTCAAGTCATTGACACATCTAGAATACTGAAAAATGTTTTATGTTGTTTCTTACATAAGCCACAAGCATCACAAACTTCCCTTTCTGGTCTCAAGATTATCTTATCTATGAAGTTCTTTCAGTACAATTACAAAGTCTCTGAAAGTTTAGGAGACAGGTTAAAAAAAATGAATACTTTTAGATGTACCTTTTCTGTACTTCAGGATGCTTAATTTGGACTATAAATCTACTGGGGACAAATTCTATCATTTGCTGTTAATAAACTGTGAAGATTTTAGCTTTGCATCATTAATGAAAAACATAGTTGCAAATATGACTATATCATTTTTAGAAACATTTATGACCATGTTTATAAACTTAGGTGTTACTATTTTGGGATAATTTTATTTATTTTTATTTTTTATTTTTTAAAGATTTTATTTATTTATTTAACAGAGATCACAAGTAGGCAGAGAGGCAGGCAGAGAGAGAGAGAGAGAGAGAGAGAGAGAGAGAGAGAGAGAGAGGAGGAAGCAGGCTCCCCGCCAAGAAGAGAACCTGATGTGGGGCTTGATCCCAGGACCCTGGGATCATGACCAGAGGCAAAGGCAGAGGCTTTAACCCACTGAGCCATCCAGGCGCTATTTTGGGATAACTTCAAAGTATGTGTCACCCAATGATAACCCCAGATTCTAATGTTAGGTGCTAATATACCCTTTGACCATCAAATAGACAAAATTATCATTTACATTACAACCTAAGGGTTTATGTGAATGTGTATATAGAAATATGTGGTAATACAATGCTAGTAACAAATCCCAGATAACTATGTAATAGATATATTTTATCTATCTTTGTATATTCTATTAAAAAAAAAAACCTGATGATTCACATTCCTTATATTGCTTTTCTTCAAGTCATGTTCAAATTATTCATTACCAGAGGCACTTTTATTTTTAGACAATTAAGGTTACTCCCCAGAGATTAATCCTTGTATCTAAATGAAACAAGTATTCTAAGAAGTAATAATTGACATATTGAAGGTGACAATATGGATGGTTTCTAAGTAATAAGATTATTTCTAGGGGGTCTTATAGTTGCTTCATACCTAGATTTCTTTTTGGTCTTTTAAAAATCTTTGTGTTTCAAAAAATCCTACTTGAAACTGTATGAGGAAAGAAGGTAGCATTTGCTTCCCTGCAGCTAGAAGTCTAGAGGCCAAATACCTAAGCCAGTAAAATTCAATACTATTTAAATACAACACAACAATAAGGTTGTGAATTAGTTGATAATGTAACACCAGAATCACATGTAAGAATGAAATTGTAAAACCCTATTGAGGCAGATTCCATATTTGTCCTTCCTTTTATGTAGTCCAGTGATTGGCATTTTAAGTATCTGCTGAATAATCAAGCAAAAACTAGAAAACATTCCAGAATGTCTTCTTATTCAGATCCCTGCCTTTAAGTGGTTAATCATTTATTATCCTCATTTTATAAATTAAACAAGTAAGACTGACTGATACGCAAGAGGAATTAGGTCACAATATGGACACTAGATTTTTCTTCTCATCCAGATTTTCCAAAAACAGGTATAAGATGCCTTCAGTTCCATTAAAGTAGTAATTGGGAACCACATTCAACACTTGAGGAAACTTCATAGAACTGAATGATTAGGCATGAGATGATTAGAGAGGTAACACTGGTTATTTCATGTTGATTACAAGTTCTGCTTGGTACCTGAATATGTATTTTATTATCAAAAATGGAGAAACTGTGTACCTAGTGAGCTTTTTTCTTTTTTTTTTTTTTTAAAGATTTTATTTATTTATTTGATAGACAGAGATCACAAGTAGGCAGAGAGGCAGGCAGAGAGAGAGGAAGGGAAGCAGGCTCCCCACTGAGCAGAGAGCCCCATGTGGGGCTCGATCCTAGGATCCTGGGATCATGACCTGAGGCGAAGGCAGAGGCTTTAACCCACTGAGCTAACCAGGCGCCCCGAGTGAGCTTTTCTTATAAAAAATACTTTTTCAGAATGGAATCAATAATTAGAAAAAGGCTAAGAAATTATTGTAGCTGACAAAATGAGGTCATTCTCTTATATAAAATTCATTTTTAGAAAAAAAAATTAATGAGTTCCCAGAATGAACATCTAATTTCTCTTGTTTTTTTTCTTTCTTCTAAGTTAATAAACTTTTCCTTGAGTAAGAGAAGGGGTTATAGTGTTTCAAACCCAGAACACTAGGTTAGAGGGTATCTCACCAAAAACCAAGGAGACCACAGATTTTCAAAGGAAGAGGTCCATGGTCTGATCTGTGGTATGATGAGCCACAACTTTGTTCTTCTGACAGCAATTATAAACACCAGGACGTTTCAAATATACCCAAATAATTTTGGCCCCATTTTTCTATTTAAGAGTGAAACCTATCTGTACATAATCTGAAATTTTTATGTGTGTTTGTTTGGTCTGTCTGGTTTTTTTGGAGGGAGGGGAAAACTGCTTTTCTTTCTTTGGTTACTTCTACTTTCACATACATAAAAAACCCAGTCTTTTTATATGCATATGTATATATGTAGTCATATATGGAAATAACAGAATGGGGAAAAACTTAACAGCAATAAGGTAGAGCTAGAGTTGAAGCTGTAATGTTTTATTATATGAGGATGAAGACTGGGAAATACATTGTGGCTTTTCTTGGCAGGGGAAGGCACAGATCTTGAAGATCTATGAAGCACTACAATGGAATTCTGGCTCAGGAAGTAGAATGTTTTTAAAGGTCTCCACCTCTTGCTGAGATTCCACCATGTGGGTTTCACTGTTTACAGAGGATTTCTGAAGTAAAAATCAGGAACAAGCCCATCTTGTTACAGGCAAACAGCCATTTTAATACTTAAAATAAGTAAAACTACGTTAATACATAGTAAGTACTGTTACAGGTCAAATAAATCTTTACCTCTAGCAAAATGAAATTGAATTAGATACCAGTAATGATGTTTTTATAGTTACAGTCATCAAATAATTTTATTTTGGCTAGAGGTAAAGATTTATTTGACCTGTAACAGTACTTACTATGTATTAACGTAGTTTTACTTATTTTAAGTATTAAAATGGCTGTTTGCTAGCCAAAATAAAATTATTTGATGACTGTAACTATAAAAACATCATTACTGGTATCTAATTCAATTTCATTTTGCTAGAGGTAAGTGGACTTTTTTTTTTTTTTTAAAGATTTTATTTATTTATTTGACAGAGAGATCACAAGCAGGCAGAGAGGCAGGCAGAGAGAGAGGAGGAAGCAGGCTCCCCACTGAGCAGAGAGCCCGACGCGGGGCTCGATCCCAGGACTCTGAGATCATGACCGGAGCCGAAGGCAGCGGCCTAACCCACTGAGCCACCCAGGTGCCCCGAGGTAAGTGGACTTTTGATATATAACAATTAGACAAGAGAGACACTGCCATCATTTTATATCTTTTGCATGAATATATGAACAACCTGGTATCAATGTCAGAATTAGTATAAGACAGAACTAGTTACTCCAATACTTGTTTGAATTCAGTCACAGCAATTATGGAGACTGAGGGAGAAAATGACACATTAGCAAAACAAACTTCAGTACTAGTAAAAGTGATAACTGGAGGGAAAAAAAGGAGGGCAAATTAAGAGGTGCTATTTTCCTTCAACAAAGCATGTGGCTTACTCATTTCTGCTGTAATATTTAAATAGGGGGAACAAGAACTATCCTCTGGTTGGTATTTTTTCTAGAGGGAGACAGTGATCTCCTAAAATGTCTGAAAGTGGCTTACTTCTCAACTTTGCTAAACTGCTCTTCAAATACATTTAAGTTATTTTTGAAGGGGAAAAATGTGACTTTTTTTGCAACCTCAAGTACTGTGAAATAATAACAACAACATTATACACAACAAATTAATTACAGTTTAAGAGCAGCTAAGAAACTAAATAATGGGGGGGGTGGGTGCCTGGGTGGCTCAGTCGTTAAGTGTCTGCCTTTGGTTCAGGTCATGATGCAAGGTCCTGGTATCGAACCCCACATTAGGCTCCTTGCTGAGCAGGAAGCCTGTTTCTCCCTCTTTCACTCCCCCTGCTTGCGTTCCCTCTCTCGCTGCGTCTCTGTCTGTCAAATAAATAAATAAAATCTTAAAAAAAAAAAAAAAAAGAAACTAAATAATGGGGAATGCTTCTCCAAATAAGAGAAGCTGAAGGATTAGCATGAATTAACTCAGAGAAGTGGGGTTAAAAGCATTCTGGGAACAGCATGTGCAGTACTGAGACAGGGAGAGTTGGAATACTCTAGAAACAGAGAGTAGGGCTTGTCAGTCACTTCTATTGTGATGAGGAGGGTGAGGGCGAGTGGCAGTTTTGGTGGCAGGAAGCTGAGGTAATTGGTATCTAAAGACTTCTATTTTCTCTTTGAGTAGGTAATCAGGTAGTTTGCTAGAACATGTATGAGAAAGTGTAAGAAAACTTAGCATGATGCATCAGAGATCACTAGTATTAAAGAAAAACAACTGATTTTCATATAGAGAGGCAATAACCTGACCCTGATAACTCACTAATTTTAGTAGTTCTATTATTTGTAGATGCTTTGGGATTTTCTATAAGGATGTCTCTGACCAAATATAGCTTTAGCTCTTCCTTTTAAAATCTATACGCTTCATTTTTTTTCTTGCCTTTCGGCACTGGGTAGGACTTCTAGTACAGTGTTGAATCTAAGTGGCAAGAGTGGAGAGCCTTGCCTAGTTCTTGATCGCGGGGGCAAAGCAGTCAAACTTTCACCATTAAAAATGATATTAGCAACTGACTTAATGTCTGTATGGCCTGTTAGGACCTAGCCTCAAAACTGCCAGACTATCATTTCCATGTGTGTCCTGTGAATTGAAGCAGTTACAAAGTTTCAAGGAGAGGGGACAAAGGCTCCACTCTTGCTGGCAAAATTGTGGAAGAGCATATAGGGCCAGAAATAGTACTGCAGCCATTTTTGGAAATACAATCTGCCACAGCACCTTAACTGACTTATCACCTCATGTGCAATACAATCTTGGGTTCTTTACCAGAAGAAACTCTATCCATTCTTCTCATACCTTCTGTTAAGTCCTGATTACTCCAGTCCTTACTGACCTCTCCACTGAAATTTCACCACACTGAAGACCCACTTAGACCCACTCTTATATTAGATTATAAATTCTACAACAATATCTGTTTTATTCACCACTATATCCCAATGCCCAACACAGTGCTTATGGGTTTTAAACCGGTTCTTCTCACACAGGAGAATGCATACTCCTCAGATGGGGGTGGGCTGGTGATGAGCCAGGGTACTTGGAAGTTTTAAGTTATTTGCCATGATGCAGTTTGATAACTACGGGAATCCTTATTGGGCTCCATCTTAGGTATGTGTGTGTTTCTAAGAAAGCCTGGGGTAGAAATGTTTAAGGGTGTAGAATGACCGACTAGAAAATCTGGTACTTTT
Organism: Enhydra lutris kenyoni; assembly: GCF_002288905.1. Classification (NCBI taxonomy): domain Eukaryota; kingdom Metazoa; phylum Chordata; class Mammalia; order Carnivora; family Mustelidae; genus Enhydra; species Enhydra lutris. Next base: position 4,848,442 of record NW_019154155.1, on the reverse strand, counting down.
GTATAGTGTTCAAATGCTGTGAGAGCAGATTATACCTACAACCCTGGTCTACTCAGGTACTGACTTCATGTTTAACTGGAGGAATGGGAGTAAGACTTCTTAGTGAGTCTTTGAAGGCCTAACATAGCAACTCTTTTTTTGGAAAATGTGTTTATCATCAATCTGTGCTTTTAAAACTTTTAATTGTACTAAAAAAAGCTACTGCCTGTAAATCAGTTCACTTTTCTATTAGAATTGCAGTAGATGAATGTTTTGGTTTACATACCTGCTTAGACCTACAAGAAATTAGTTCTCTCATATTAGAAAAGCATATAGTCATGTTTTTATTATTTTATTGTCTCCTTTATGTTTTCTAAAGTATAATAATTTTAAAACCATTATTTTTAATTGGGTACAAGAGCTGGTATATTTTTATACATGCATTTTGTATAGCTTTATTATATTTTGATATATTTCATATACCACAAAAGCCATCCATTAAGCTGTATAGTTCAATAGTTTTCATATGTTCAGAATTGTACAATCATCACCACAATCTAATTTCAGAACATGTCATCACCCCAGAAGAATGAAAATCCATTAGCAGTCACTCTTCACCCCCTAATCCTAGGGAACTGCTAATCTACTTTCTGTCTCTATAGATCTGCCTATTCTGGACATTTCATATAAATGGAATCATACAGTTACATTTGTGACTAGCTTCTTTCATTTAGCATAATGTTCTCAAGGTTCATGGATGTTGTAGCATGTATCAGTACTTCACTGTACTTCATTTATTTTATTTTTTTTAAGATTTTATTTATTTATTTATTTATTCGACAGAGAGACAGAGCACAAGTAGGCAGAGCAGCAGGCAGAGAGAGAGGGAGAAGCAGGATCCCAGCCAAGCAGGGAGCCCGATGCGAGACTCGATCCCAGGACATGAGCCAAAGGCAGGTGCTTAACGGACTGAGCCACCCAGGTGTCCCAGTACTTCATTTTTTTTTTTTTTTTTAAATTTTTTTTTTTTTAAGATTTTATTTATCTATCTGACAGAGAGACAGAGATCACAAGAAGGCAGAGAGGCAGGCAGAGAGAGAGAGAGGGAGAAGCAGGCTCCCTGCTGAGCAGAGAGCCCGACGCGGGGCTCGATCCCAAGACCCTGAGATCATGACCTGAGCCGAAGGCAGAGGCCTAACCCGCTGAGCCACCCAGGTGCCCCAGTACTTCATTTTTTAAAAGAGCCGGATAATACTTCATTGTGTGAATCTACCACATTTTGTTGATCCATTCATCTGCTGGTGGACATTTAGGTTGTTTCTGTTTTTTGGCTATTGTGAATAACGTTGCTACATGTACAAGTTTTTGTGTGGAGGTATGTTTTTACTTCTCTTGGATGGTATACCTAGGAGTGGAAATGCTGGGTCATATGGTAATTCTATGTTTAATAGTTTGAGGAAATGCTGAATTGTTCCCCAAAGTGACTGCACCAGTTTACGTTCTATAAGTAACGTGTGAAGATTCCAATTTCACCACATCCTTGTCAAAGACTGGTATTTTAATATAAGAAATCTGAAGCATAAACTTAAAACTAAAGGAAATCTAGAATATCTTGAAATCACAATGGGCTATGTGAGACAGGGTACTGTCTCAGAGGTGCCCCAACAACGAATGTACACAGGTTTGAACTGCATGGGTCCAATTATACATGGGTTTTTTCAATAAATACATAGTACTGTAAATGTATTTTTTCTTCCTTATGATTTTTTAATAACATTTTTTCTCTAGCTTACTTTATCATAAGAATACAGTGTAAAATATGTATAAAATATGTATAACAAAATATGTGTTATTTGACTATGTTATCAGTGAGGCTAATAGTAATGGAGTTACTGGAGAGTCAAAAGTTATATATGGATTTTTGACTACACGGAGGGTTGGCACTCCAAACTGTATTGTTCAAGGACCAATTGCACTAGTGAAGAATCTACTTCAAACACAACTAGTAAATTGAAACTAAGCATAAGCTCTAGTCAATTTAAAAAGCGTAAGACAGACTAAGAAGTTTCTTTAAAATGTAAGTTTCAGGGACGCCTAGGTGGCTCAATCATTTAAGTGGCTGCCTCTGGCTCAGGTCATGATCTCAGGCTCCTGGGATCAAGCCCCATGTCGGGCTCCCTCTCAGTAGGGAGTCTGCTTCTCCCTCTCCCTCTGTGTCCCCACCAAATAAATAAATAAAATCATCAGAAAAAAATAAAATGTAAAAAAAAAATAAGTTTTGGGGCACTAGGCTAGTTCAGTCAGAAGAGTGTGCAACTCTTGATCTTAGGGTCATGAGTTTGAGCCCCAGATGGGTGTAGAGATTATTTAAAAATGAATAAATATATTAAGAAAAACTCAAAAAAATAAAATGTAGGTTTTATTATTGGGAAGATGTAATTGGGCCTAAACCCTATTGTCTCTTTAAGAAAACCTATAGAAACAACTATATAGAACTCTTCTTAGTCACACAACAGCATTTAAAAAAAAAAAATGAAGTATTTCAGTAAAATCTTCCCTAATTTTTTCACTGAAAAAGAAAGAAGTTGGTGTAAGACTTCTTTAGGGAAACAGTCTTTTCAACAAATGGTACTGGAACAGCTTGGATGGATATCAAATGCAAAAGAATGAATTTGTACTCCTACCTCTTATCATATACAAAAATTACCTCAAAATGGACCATAGATCTAAATATAAGAACTAAAACTATAAAACTTTTAAAACAGGTGAAAATTTTTATGAACTTACAGTAAGGTTACAGTTTCTTTGATATGACACCACAGCACAAGCAACCAAAGGAAAAAATGGACAAATTGGACTTCATCAAAATTAAACATTTTTATGTGTTAAAGGAAACTATCAAAAAAGGGAAAAAGAAAACATACAAAATGGGAGAACATTTCTGCAAGTCATTTATCTGACAATGGTCTAGTATTCAAAATTTATAAAGAACTCTTACAACTCAACATTAAAAAGCTAAATAAGCCCAGTAAAAATGGGTAAAAAAGTATGAAGACATTTTTCCAAAGACATTCAAGTGACCAACAATTACACAAACAGATGTTCAGTATCATTCATTAGGACAATGCAAATGAAAACCACAAGGTAACACTTTACACTCACTAGGATGGCTATAATGAAAAACAAAAATTGGAAAATAACAAGTTTAGAGGAGGTGTAGAGAAAGTAGGACCCCCATACCCTCACATAAAAATGGTGTAGCCTCTGTGGAAAATAGTCTGGCAATTCCTCGAAAAGTTACACAGAATTAACATATGACTTAGTATTCCTCTCCTAGGTATACACCCAAGAAAAGTGAAAACATTATGTACACACACACACACACACACACACACACACACACACACACAAAACTTATACATGAATGTTCAGGGAAGTGTTTGGTTATCTATCATAACCAAAAAGTAGAAATAACCATCAACTGATAGATGAAAAAAGAATGTCGTATCCATAAAATACAGTATATTCAGCCATTAAAAAACTAAAGTAATATATGCTATAACATAATGAACCTTGAGAACATTATGCTAACTGAAAGAAGTCAGATACAAAAGGACAGATACTGTATGACTCCACTCATGCGGTATCTAGTATACAAATTCAGAGACAGGAAGCAGATTAGGAATATAACAAAGATAGGCAGAGAGAGGGAGATGGTGTTTAGTGACTGATCCCAGGGTCCTATCTCAAACCTTTGGAACCAACAACATCAGGGGAGGCAGGAACAGAACTTGAGATTTTTTTAATTTTTAAAAAGATTTTATTTATTTATTTGACAGAGAGAGAGAGATCACAAGTAGGCAGAGAGGCAGGAAGAGAGGTAGGCAGAGAGAAAGAGAGAGGAAGCAGGCTCCCTGCTGAGCAGAGAGCCCGATGTGGGGCTCGATCCCTGGACCCTGAGATCATGACCAGAGGCGAAGGCAGAGGCTTTAACCCACTGAGCCACCCAGGCGCCCCCAGAACTTGAGATTTTTAATAAGTGCTCCAGGAGAATTTACTCTCAAGCAAGTTATGAAATTCTTTGTTATCACATTTGATTAGAAAGAATCAAATTATACCTAATTTTACAGAGCTGGAAATAATCTCAGAGAGAACTGGAGACTAGCCCCAAATCAACAACTATAATAGTGGCAAAGATAAGAACTATGTATTTTAATTGCAGCCATTTTAAAATTTAAGATTCATTTGTGGAATTCCAAAAGTCCAAGATAAATCCGCAAAGACATAAGCAACTTTGGCACAGGCACCATAATAAATTCTATGGCCATCCTAATCACAACCCTTTTCAGAGTAAATTGCCAACAAGTTAAACTGAATTTGACTTACTTATTTATTTGCAATAAAATCTATGTTGTAAGTATAAATATAGGCATCCAACATATAGAGGTAAGGAACAGTCAGGACCAGCATGGGGCAAAATTCCTGTCTCTACTGGCCTTATTGCTCTTTTCCAACACTCCCAGGCATCTTTTCTGTGACTCATTTTTGCTTGCTCTTGGCTTTTAGTAACAGAGGGTTAAGCTGTGACTTCATTCTTAAGGGGATTTATATTATAAAAGAGCTCCTGTTTGTGGGAAAAAACTTTTCAAGAATTAAGCTAAAATCAAAGTCCAACAAGTGGTGGAACAGGTTTTTTTTTTTTTTTTTTTTTTTAAATGGGGTAATTGTAGCACTGAGTTTTCCCTCAATTATTATTACCAATAATGATTATAAAGTGTAGCCACATAAACAAGAGCTACAAACATCTGCTTTCTCTGTCTTAAGAAAGAGTTCTTAAGGTAAAAATCACTCTATTATCTCAGCCCAGACACTTTTGATTTTCCAAAGCTACATAAACTCATTAACATTTGTTTTTCAGTTTTTAACCATTGAAACTTTAGTTGAGCTACAACTAAAAAAACTTATTGTGTGTGGGGGTGCAATTTTGGGAATAATGCTTACTGCAAAATCTTTAAAAGATAAAAGAATGAAAGAATTAAAATCACTCATAATTCAAGAATTCAGATATAATTGCCAACATTTTTGCATTTTCCCTAAGAAGAATAACAATTTTATGAAGTAGCTAAAATTTCAGAGCTCCCTAAATGCCAGGAACTCAGTGCCCTACTTGTATGACATTACCAAATCTTTACACTTTGAGATAGGTACTAATAGCATTCCCATATCACTGATGAAGAAATTTAGGCTTGAAGAGCTTAAATAACTACCCACAGTCGCACTACTACTAAGTGGCAGAGTCAGCGTCCAAACTCAGTTTCTGTGCTATTACAGGACCTGCACTATCAACTATGCTATATAATAATACCACTGTTCTTTTTTCCCTCATCTGCATGCCGACTCTAACCATGCCTTGATCCTACTGGGTCCTCCAATCTATTTGATACCAACATCTTTTCATTATTCTTTACCTACTTATGTTGTAACTTTCCACCTGGCTGAGCTTCGATGGCCAACTATTGTAATTATTCCCTTGCTTCTATTTCCCTTTGTCATATACTCTTGGCTGACCTTTGTTAGATCCAACTCTCTGCCTTCTCCATCCCAACACTGTACAGCTGAACACAGAGAAAAGTAACCACAATCAGTTGATTTAGATTCATTTTATATTCATAAGTAATGATCTCAACTGGGATTATAATAAGGCTATTGGTGATCATATTACATTTCTCAATCCTTACAATCAAACCATACTGTTTTAGAAGACTAATTGGCAAAACTCCAATACTGCAACCCCTTCTTCACTCTCAGCTGATGACCTGGATTCTTAATTGACTGAGAAATGGAAAAATAACTTTTTTTTTTCCAAGATTTTTTTTTAAAATTTATTCATTTGACAGAGAGACGCGGAGAGAGAGGGAACACAAGCAGGGTGAGTGGAAGAGGGAGAAGCAGGCTTTCATGGAGCAGGGAGCCTGATTCGGGGCTCGATCCCAGGGCCCTGGAATTATGACTGAGCCGAAGGCAGACGCTTAACAACTGAGCCACCCAGGTGCCCCAGAAACATAACTTCTATAAGCTCCCACCAAGTAGTATGACTTTTTTAATGCCAAGTTTCCACAGGGTTATTAGTCTCTTTCTTCTCTTAGCTCCTCAAGGGCGTTGTCCTAGAAACTGTTTTCTTTCTTTCCTGCACTGTCAAGTTTTCCTCTCATCTGTCAACACATACACAACTGTTTCTCCTGTCTTAAAAAAAAAAAATCCTCTCTTGATCTCACTTCCACTTCGATCTACTGCTTCGACTTTCTCCTTTCCTTTATGGCAAACCCCTCAGTGTCTGTCTTTCTTCCATTTTCTCTTTTCCCATTTACATTACCAATGACTCTAGTTAGGCTTTTATTTTCACACCACTCCACCAAAACTGTTCCTATGAAAGTCATTAATAAACCCTCATATTGCCATATCCAGTGGGCAACCCATTCACTTATTTATTTTTTAACTGAAGTATAGTTGGCAAACAATATTATATTAGTGTCAGGTATACAACACAGTGATTCAACATTTAACATACATTATGAAATGCTCACAAGTGTAGCTACCATCTGTCACCATATAAAGTTATTACAATATTACTGATTATATTCCCTATGCTATACTTTATGTTCCCCTGACCCATTTATTTGATAACTGGAAGTGTGTACCTCTTAATCCCCCCTCATCTCTTTACCCATCCCACAACTGTCCTCCTCTTTGGCAACCACCAGCTTGATTTTTGTATTTATGAATCTGCTTCTGTTTTGTTTTGGTTTTTGGATTCCACATATAAGTGAAATCATACTGTATTTGTCTTTCTCTGACTTTTTCCACTTAGCCTAATACCCTCGAGGTCCATCAATGTTGTTGTAAATGATAAGATTTCATTTTTTTAATGGCTGAATAATATCCATTGTGGTATAAAAGATACACCACATCTTTTCTCCCCCTTCTTTTTTCTATGGGTATAGCTGACACACAATGTAACATTAGTTTCAGGTGTACAACACAGTGATTTGACAAGTTTATACATTATGCGATGTTCACAAGTATAGCTACCATTTGTCCCAAGATACACTGCATCTTTACCCATTTATCCACTGATGGACATTTGGGTTGCTTCCATACCTTGACTATTGTAAATGATGCTGCAGTGAACACAGGGGTGGATACCTTTTTAAATCAGTGTTTTCACGTTCTTTGGGTAAATACCCAGAAGTAAAATTACTGGATCATTCAGTATTCCTATTTTTAATTTTTTATGGAACCACCATACTGTTTCCATAGTAGTTGCACCAATTTACATTACTACCAATAGTGCACAAGGTTTCCTTTTCCACATCCTTGCCAGTACTTACATTTCTTATCTATTTTGATATTAGCCATTCTGACAGGTGTAGAGTGATGTCATTATGGTTCTGATTTTCATTTCTCTGGTGATTAGTGATGTTCAGCATCTTGACATGTGCCTGCTGGCCATGTATTTTTTTTTTTTTAAATGTCTATTCAGGACCTCAATCAATTTTTTAAATCAGATTGGAAATACCCCCTTATCAGATACATTATTTACAACTATCTTTCAGATTCAGTAGACTATCTTTTCATTTTGTTGATAGTTTCCTTGCTGTGCAAAAGTTTTTTAATTTGCTATAGTCTCAACTGATCATTATTACTTTTGTGGTCCTTGCCCGAGGAGACAGATTCAAAACAATATTGCTAAGACCAATGTCCAAAAGTTTATCACCTTTTTTTTTTTTTTTTTTAAGGAATTTTATGGTTTCAGGTCTCACGTTTAGGACTTCAATCCATTTCATTGTATTTTTGTATGTGGCATAACATATGGTCTGGTTTCATTCTTTTGCATATAGCTGTCTAGATTTCCCAACACCATTTATTAAAGAAACGGTCTTTTCCCATTTTGTAATCTTGTTTTCTTTGTTGTAGATTAATTGACCACATAAGTGTGGGTTTATTTCTGGGCTCTCTATTCTGTTCCATTGATCTATGTGCCTATTTTTGTGCTAGTACCATAATATTTCAATTACTATGACTTTGCAGTATAGTTTCACATCTGGGAGTATGATACCAGCTCTGCTGTTCTCTCAAGGTTGTTTTGGCTACTATGAATCTTTTGTGATTCCATACAAATTTTAAGATAATTTGTTCTAGTTCTGTGAGAAAATGTTATTGGAATTTTATAGGGATTGCACTGAATCTGTAGGTTGCTTGGGAAATATGGACATTTTAACCATATTAATTTTTCTAATGCATGAACATGGTATACCTTTCCATTTATTTGTGTCATCTTCAGTATCTCTCATTAATGTCTTATAGTTTTCAGAGTATAGGTCTTTCACCTCCTTGGTTAAATTTATTCTTAGGCATCTCTTTTTTTGGTGCAACTGTAAATGAAACTATTTTCTTGGTTTCTCTTTCTGCTAGTTTGTAGTTAGGGAAGAGAAATGCAACAGATCTCTGTATATTAATTTTGTATCCTCTGACTTTACTTTTGTATTTTGTATTACTGTGACTTTACTGAATTCACTTATTAGTTCTAACAGTTTTTTGGTGGAGTCCTTATGGTCTCCATATACCATGCCATCTGCAAATAAGGACAGTTTTACTACTTCTTTTCCAATTTGGATGCCTTTCTTTCCTTCTTTTTTTTTTTTTTTTTTTTTTGGTCTGATGGCCATGGCTAGTACTCCTAGTACTATGTTGAATAAAAGTGGTGAGAGTTAGTAGTAGGAAAGAAATGATAAAGATCAGACAAATAAATGAAATAGAAACTTAAGAAAAGATCAGTACAACTAAGAGCTGGTTCTCTGAAAAGATAAACTCAAACTATTCAAAAAAACTGAAGAAGTCCAGGGCGTTAAGCTCCACTGATTTTCAAAGCCAGATATTACGGGGGCTTGCCTTCATGGTACAGATCCCTAGGGAGGGGGTGACTGATGTGGGGCTTGATCCCCTCTCTCCCCAGGGTGAACCTCTGTGCCTCTGATATACCTTTGGCTTGCAATTTTCTATGCTGGGGATTTGATTCCCCACCTAATCATGTCTCTGCCCCTCCCACTTGTCTTGATTTGGCTTTTCCTTCATGTCTTTAGTTGTGGAACAGCTATTCTCCTAGTCTTCAGGTTGTTTTCAGAGTTGTTCTACATGTAGTTGCAGCTTTGATCTGTTTATGGGAAGAGGCGAACTCAGTATCTTCTTACTTTGCTATCTGGCCCACACCACCCTCAACGGTCAATTCTTACTTCCTGTCTTACTTGACTTGGCATTGACATTTTTCATGGTTGACCATTCCTTCCTCCTTGAAACACTTTCCTGCACTTTGCAACACTACTTTACTGGTCTTCCTTTTTAAACTGCCCCTATTTGGTTTCTTTAACTGCTTTCTCCTTCATCTCTCCACCTCTAAGTGCCAGAAAAGCTCAGGGCGCATTCTTTTTACTGCTTATTTTTGCAATCTCATTAAATCTCTTAATTTTAAATAGCATGAATTTACTGAAAAGTCTTAAACTTACACTTTTGGTTCCATTCACTTTCTTACTTGTGTATCTAACTGCTTACCCATTATCTCTTCTTGGAAGTCTAGTAGAAACTCTTGTTAATGAATACCTACTATGTGTCAAGGACTTTTCTGGGCATTCAGTCTATGTCACTGAGTATAAGAGACAAAAATCTCTGCTGTTATGAAATAGGCATTTTAGGGGTAGAACAGAGACAATGAACAGTAAACTTAGAAAATAAGTAAATTAGATATAGTATACATTAGATTGTGAAAAGTGCTATGAGAGAAACCCGAACAACGTAAGAGGGATTAAAAGGTCAGCACAATGAATGGATGGGGATGTGTGTGGTATCAGATTACATTTCTTCATTGAGAAGGCAATTGAAGCAAACAGGGAGGGATTAGCCAAGAGATATCTGGAAAATGTGTTTCAGACAAAGGGACTATCCAGTGCAAAGACCCTAGGGTGGGAGCATATTTGTTGTGTGAGGTAAAGCAAGGTGGCTGTATAGCTGGAATAGACTGAACTAAAAAAAGAGTAATAAGCATTTTGGTTAGAGAAGTTATGGTAGCAGACAAATAACTTTATAAAATATTTTAATGCTAAATTTTAAAATTTCAGCCTCATGTATCTATCTAACTTGGATTTATGAGAAATAGAAAAGCTTCTAATCTCAATTGCAATGCTGCAAATGAGCCAATCTTAGCATATCCTTAATCCAAATCTGTGTCTCCCGCCTTGGTTTGGCCAGCTAAATAAAAATGCAGCTTTGTATGACAAGATTAATTGAAATGATTTCAAAAATTTATAACAAATTTCAACAAAATTTATAAGATAGGCAGACACTGTACAACTTTCTATGCTATTAAAACAGCATTTGTTCTAAGACATTATATAATATGTTAAGGCATTATATAATATGTATAAGGTAAACATATTAGAACAGTACCTTTAATTTAGCACAATGGCAAAAAGAAAAGTATGCTTGACCACAAAATCATAATTTTCTAACATAATATGATGTTTTAACAGTATAAAGACATTTTATGGTACTCCTAAACACATTCTCAGCAACCTTTTAATTCTGACTATGCCAAAATTAATTCACTAATATTACAATGTAAGGAATACAACATCATATTCTACTAAAACAAGTAGCCTGTTAAAATTACCATGAGAAAAAGGTTACAAGAAATTTGACTGTTTTTAAAATTTTTAATTTAAATTCAATTTAATTAACACATGCTGTGGTATTAATTTTAGCGGTAGAATTCAGCGGGTGTTGCGTACAACACCCGGTGCTCATTACTTCAAGTACCCTCCTTAGTGCCCATCACCCAGTTACCCCATCCCTCCACTTCCCCTCAGCAATCCTCAGTTTATTCCCTATAGTTAAGAGTCTCTTATGGTTTACCTCCCTATTTTCTTATTTTTCCTTCCCTTTCCCTATGTTGATCTGTTTTGTTTCTAAAATCCCACATGTGAAATCATATGGTATTTGTCTTTCTCTGACTGACTTATTTCGCTTAGCATAATACACTCTAGTTCCATCCATGCTTTTGCCAATGGTAAAATTTCACTCTTTTTGATGGCTGAATAATATTCCTCTGTGTGTGTGTGTGTGTGTGTGTGTGTGTGTGTGTGTGTGTACACCACATCTTTATCCATTCATCTGTCAATAGACATCTGGGCTCTTTCCATAGTTTGACTATTGTGGACATTAATGCTGTAAAAATTGGGGTGCATGTGCCCCTTCGAACCACTGTTTGTATCCTTCAGATAAATACCTAGTAGTGCAATTGCTGGGTCATAGGGTAGCTCTACTTTTAACTTTCTGAGGAACCTCCATACTGTCTTCCAGAATGGCTGTACCAGTTGGCATTCCCATCAACAGTGTAAGAGGGTTCCCCTTTTTCTGTGTCACCAACATCTATTTTCCTGTGTTGTTAATCTAAGCCATTCTGACCAGCATGAGGTGTTATTTCATTGTGGTTTTGATTTGTAGTTCCCTCATGCCGAGTGATGTTGGGCATTTTCCCATGTGAATGTTGGCCATTTGTATGTCTTCTTTGGAGAAATGTCTATTCATGTCTTCTGCCCATTTCTTGACTGGATTCTTTTTTTGGGGGGGGGGGATGTTGAGTTTGATAAGCTCTTTATAGATTTGGGATACTAGCCCTTTATCTGATAAGACATTTGCAAATACCTTCTTCCATTCTGTAGGATGCCTTTAGGTTTGTAAAATTTGACTATTTTCAATAACATTTCTCCAAATAAAATTTAAGTGTACTTCTCACGGCAAGGATATATTGTTGCTTTGTTACATACATAGCTTTATTACAAAAGGGTTAGTTTTTAAGTTGCGCTGTACGAATGAAGCAAAGGGCACAATATAGAGAAGTAGGCACAAGTTAGAGCAACAAGGGCTCTGAGTGTTAAGCTAAAAGTTATGGGAAACACTAAATAATTTTAAGTAGGAGGGTAAAAGGATCAATTACTGGTATGGGAAAAAGATGTCTAGACGGAAGGAAAGGAGGCTGTTGCAATAATCCAGGGAGAAGTGCTAAAAGCCTAAAATAAGGCAAAGTAAATAAGAATAGACAAAGGTAAGTAAAGAGAAATTAAGGAGGCAGAATAAGCAGATCTTGGTGATGAACTGGATATAAAAATGAGGGAGATGGAGATGTCTACAAAAACTCACAAAACACTCTGGGTGACTTAGGAAAGTGATGAAGGTTGTGCCATCACAAAGAAAATACAGGAAAAGAAAAGACTTGATGGGAAAGATGATGAATTCATTTTTAGACATGTTGACTTCTTGATGCCTATGGAGATAACACCCAAGTGTCTAGTGGGCGGCTAAGATATGTGATTCTAGTGGCCAGCAGAGTTTGAGGCTAAAGACAGAGATACCTCAGATAACAGTCATTTAAGTAGTTGCAGTCATGAGTGACAATAAAATCATTCAGGGATTACGTATAAAGTGAGTAGAGGTGAAGGGAGCATGGGCATTTAAGAGTTGACAGGAAGAAGAGGAACCAGGAAAACAACTGAGAAGTAATGAATACATTTGTTAGAAAAAAACCTAAGAAATGTGTGTCCCAGGGAGACCAAAGTTTCAAGGAGGGAGTAAATGCTGTTGAAAGATCAATTAAGAAGCAGGCAGAAAAAACAGCCATTGGTCTTAGCAATTTGATAGTCACTGGTAATCTAAAAAATAATATTCAGTAGAAAGGTGAGAGAAGCAGCCAGGTTGTGGTGCACCAAGGAGTAGTAGGCTGTAAAGGAAAGAGTACAGATGGCTGAAATCTGGCTGATAAGAGAACAACGAGAGACAAGTATGATTATATTAGGGATTTTTCAAGATAATAAAGACATAAGACTACTAGTAAATTTCAGAGAAGGAGGCAGTAGAGATAAAATAATGACAAAACTAGAGGAGATGGTGGGGGAACCAGTCTTAGGGTGTGAGGAGCTCACCACCAGGAAAAAGCTAATTAGGGATGTATAAATGCTTTAGACGATCTAGGTGAAGTTGAAAAACATGAATTTAGTGGCTCCGATCTGCAGAACCATGTGATTTTCTCCCAATAGTTCTTAGCAGGCTAGGTTCAATAAAAAGGACAGAGAAGAAAGATATTTGAAAGCAATTATTAGTGAGTGACAAACGAACGATGTAGCTACAGAAAAGGAGGAAAATCCAGAAGAGCTGAGAGTTTAGGAATAATGGAATAATTGAGATTAGAAGCTTTTCTGAGGTCAAGAATAGGTGTATTGGATATTAGGAAGTGGGTAAGGTGGAAGGATAATTGATAACGTTGTTGCCAGAGAGTGGACTTCTGTAATTTGCAATTTCTAAACTGAAGCAATTTCAGATAATGGTCATGGGATATGAATAATAAGAATACAGTTCACTGGAATTGAGAATAAAAGAACTGTAAGGCTGAACAAATTTAGTAGAAAACAGCAACTTGGTATTCAACGTAAAAGAACTTAAATAAGGAAAAATGGTGTTTCAACCACATAACCTAGTTCTCAAAAGACTATGCTTTTACAGTATTAGGGTATGCAACAGCAAATTAAGGATGACACTGATCTTCCCCAAATCCAGGAAAAAATGAAAAATAAGCATCCAGCATCCACTTGGATGATTTACATCTCCATCACTTACTATTAGCAAAGTATATTATTTGCAAAAAGTTCTGAAAGATACAAACTAGGCAAAAATGAGTTTAGGATCTAATAAATCTCAGATTGTTTTTTTTCTTTCTGTTTATACACGAAGATCATGGGTCACTGGGTTGGCTCTGGTTTCCTTGTTTTGCTGTTCAGTATGATCCGCAGGAATGCACCAAGATTATTCTTCTTCTTGCCCATGATGAAAAATAAAGGTGAAGTACATCATAGGTATAAAGGATGTATTATTTGGCCTGCAATTACTGAATTCTTGATTTAGCTAAATGCCTTCTGATAGTTTAACTACATTCCAATGCAATTAATAAAGTGCAAACGTTATAAGAACCTAAATTGGTTAAATCAAGGGTTACATAAAAACAACAATGAAACAAAGAAAAAAGCCATATAAACTTTGAACTTGATTAGAAGACTTAGCATAGGTCTGTGGCTAAAGTAAGGTAAAGCAAAAACTAGATTCAACTGCAAAAGGAAGGGATTCTTTGATGACTTTAAGCACAAGAGTAATAGCTGATGAAGAAGAAAATACAAATGTTTAATGAAAATCAAAGAAGCGAGCCACTGAATTAGGTGAAGAGAAAACAAACACTAATACATATTATTTACAAGTATATAATCCCCTAATATTTTGAGGATGATGATCAATTTTTATAATCTCTACTCGAAACACTTATATGAAAAAATGAGCATAAATTATAGTACAGGACACAGCACTGACATTTCTGATAATCAAGAGTTGTTTGGCTATAAAATATTTCTAAAGAATTCTTCCATTATCCTTTGTTTTCTCCTATACTATCATTCTGTTTTGTCCCCTTTATAACCAAAATTTTTAGAAAAAGCTATATATACCTGTTGTTCTCGTCCTTCTAATTCTCTCTTTAAGGTCCTAATGACTCATGCTAGTGACGATATCCAATAATCTCTTTCCATTTATCATTCTACTGTACCTTCCTGGAACACTCATACTACTGACCAAACATTTCCTAAATATATATGTTTTTTAAAGATTTTACTTATTTATCTGACAGAGAGAGACAGAGAGGGAGTGTGAAAACTCTATCTCTCCTTCTAGTCTGAATGATAGCCTTGCTGGATATAGTGTTCCTGGCTGTGTATTTTTCCCATTCAGCACATTGAATATATCATGCCACTTCCTTCTGGCCTACCAGGTCTCTGTGGACAGGTCTGGTGCTAACCTTACGTGTCTACCTTTGGTGGTCAAGAACCTTTTGTCTCCAGCTGCTTTCAGAATTATCTCTTTACCTTTGTACTTTCCAAGTTTCACTATGATATGTCTTGGTGTTGACCTGTTTTTGTTGACTTTGAGGGGGAGTTCTCTGTGCCTCTTGAATGTTGAATGCCTGTTTTCTTCCCCAGATTAGGGAAATTCTCATTTATAATTTGCTCAAATAGATCTTCAGCCCCCTTTTCTCTTCTTCTAGGACTCCTATGATATGGATATTATCGCACTGTGGAACTGCTGAGTTCCCTAAGTCTATATTCATGATCTAACAGTTTTCTTTCCCTCCTTTCAGCTTCCTTATTTTCCATGATTTTATCTTCTATATTACCTGTTCGTTCCTCTGCCTCTTCCATCCTTGTTGTGATTATATCCAGTTGATTTTGCATCTCAGTTATAACATTTTTTATTTCAGCCTGACTAGTTTTTAGGTCTTTTATCTTGGCAGTGAGGGTTTCTCTAGTGTCTTCTATGCTTCTTTCAAGCCCAGCTAGTATTCTTATGGCTGTTGTTCTTAATTCTTGTTCAGATACATTACTTATATCTGTTTTGAGCAAATCCCTGGCTGTGGTTTCTTCTTGATCTTTCTTTTGGGGAGAATTTGTCCACCTTGTCATAATGTCTAGGTTTCCGTCTTTTGCATGTTATGAAAGCTTGTTACGTTTCCTGCTTCTGAGAGTAATACTGTATGACACTGTCCAGGGCCTGGTGCTTTAAGAAGTGTTTCTGGTGCATGCTGTGTACATCTGCTATTGTATTTGACTGCTCTTTCCCATGGGCCAAGTCCTCTGCAGAGTTCTTCTTGCTTGCGGTGGGACATGTTTAGATCGTTAAGTTGTTGTTCTTGGATTTATTTGTTAAGATAGGCCTAATAGGAAGAAAGGAAGGAAGGAAGGAAGGAAAGAAGGAAAGAAGGAAGGAAGGAAGAAAATCAATCCAAGAAAAAAGGAAAAGGAACAAATAAGCAAGCAAACAAATCAAAAAGTATATGCCTGATTTCAAAGAAAAAGAAATTGGGAGGGTAGGGAAGCTGACCCAAAAAACTAAAAAAGAAAGGAGCCAACAAATGAACAAAAAACTGCAAGCCTGATGCCAGAGGGGGTAAAAATAATGGTGGGGAGGAAGCTGAAATGAAGCTGATGCTTTGGAACACTCTACAATCAGTAGCCTTGATGCATGGGAGGGCCTCTGTTGTCTTCTGAGGGAGACCCGCCCTTATAAAGATTCCCTTGCCAGTGCATGTGGAGTCGAGAGGGGGCGGTGCAGAGTTTGGTGTAAGTGACTACAGGGGCTGTGTTTCTGTATGAAGTCTGACTGTGCTGTTGGGCATTGGGGGTGGGGTAGATGGTGTCAACCTGTCCTCTTGACAGGGGAGGGACACTCGAGGCTGCTGCCCTTCAGGAGGCCCCCACAGAAAAGTGAACTATCTCCTCTCTGTGACCCAGGCTTTCATCAGAATCCTGCCTTCAGCCTATCTGTGCCTGGCTGTTGGTCTGCCTGAGGCTAATTCTCCAGTGTTATATCTCTGGCTGGCAGCTGGGATTCAAAACAAGTCTTAAAAGTACCTGGTGGCATGTGGACCCACTCCCTTCCACTGAAAGAGAGCTTCACAGGGCTGCATCTGGCACCTTTCTGTCCCAGAAAAGCAGTTGCACACCTACACATGTGCTCAGAGTCTATGTTGAAAAAGCCACGAACAGGTTATCTGCCATCCGCGGGTGCCTCCGTCCCCTGCTGCTGAATGGAGGTTCAGTATTGCCTGGTGGGTTTTTGTCTTTGGAAAGGCAAAATATCCTCTTCCAAATCCACTCCATGAAGAGGAACATTCTCTTCCCCAGCGACCCAGGATATCCCCACACCCCACACCACTGAGCCTTGCTCCAACCCTCATGCCACTCTCCCTCCATCCCTGACTCTGCTCTATGAAAGGGGTTCCCACCACTCTGTAATATTATGGCTTTTCTCTCTCCCAATTCACTCTCTGAAGCTCACATATGTCACGTTCTCTCCTTCTAATTGTGCAGATTATTTTTTTTCCTCAGATGGATTTCCTAGTTGTTTAAAATGATTTGATGTTGATGTAGCTATGTCCCAGGATCCCCTTATTACTCCGCCATCTTAACTCTTCCCCCATCCCATAGTTTCAGAAGAGAAGTATGATATAATTCTTAACCGTGTTTCCCTTTAGGTAAGGTCTTTTTCCCCCTCTGACTTCTGTTAAGATTTTTTCCTTTATCTTTGATTTTTCTATAGTTTGAAGCATATATGCCTAGGTATGGGGTTTTTGGTGTTTTGTTTTGTTTTTTTAATATTTATCCTGCCTAGAATTCTGTGAGCTTCCTGAATTTGTGGTTTGGTGTTTATTAATAATTTTGGAAATTTCTCAGCTGTTAATAACTCTGAATATTTCTCCTGTTCTTTCTTCTTCTGGTATTGCACTAGCAATTTTTGAATTGTACCACACTTTTTGGACACTGTTTTTTCCAGTTTTCCTTCTTTGCAGTTTA
Source organism: Enhydra lutris kenyoni (assembly GCF_002288905.1). Classification (NCBI taxonomy): domain Eukaryota; kingdom Metazoa; phylum Chordata; class Mammalia; order Carnivora; family Mustelidae; genus Enhydra; species Enhydra lutris. The sequence continues at coordinate 4,830,971 of NW_019154155.1, read as the reverse complement.
AGAAATCTCAATTAACATGTCTTCAAGCTCACTGATTATTTCCTTGGTGCAGAGCATTATTTTAATGAGCCTATCAAAGGCATTCTTCATTTTTATTATACTGTTTTTTATTTCTAGCATTTCTTTTTTATTCTAAGAGTTTCCCAATCTCTGCATACATTACCTGTATGTATTGTATTATATGTATTATATGTATTATATGTACTTTTTCTATTAAAGCACTTAATTATATTAATCATGGTTATTTTAAATTCTGGTCTGCTAATTCCAAAATCTTTGCTATATTTGATCTGGTTCTGATGCTTGCTTTGTCTCTTCAGACTGCCTTTTGCCTTTTAGAATGTCAGCTGAGTTTTCTGAGAACCAGGTAAGATCTATCAGGTAAACTTTACTTAAGGAGATATTTTAAGTATGAGGTTCTATGTTTATCTGAATAACATTAGGATGAGTTTATGGTCTGCTATAGTTGTAGGTGTCAGAGGTTTTCAAACATTTCCTCTGGTGTCCTTGTTTTTGTCTCCTCTGTTGTTCTTATTTTCCTAGAGACTCCTTCATATATAAGGTCTGAGAGGTACAGTTCTTTCTGTTGTATCCCCTTTAGACAGGAACCTTCCTGGTGTGTGGTGAGGTGTGGGGGAGGAGAAGTGTCTTATAATCTTATGATTAGGTCTCAGTCTGTTACTGGCCTGTGTGCCAGGGTTGTGATCCTCAGTCCCAGGGTTGTGATTCTCAGAAGTGCTTTCAGTTTTCTGTTTTCCTTCAAAAGTGAGACAGGGGGCGCCTGGGTGGTTCAGTGGTTAAAGCCTCTGCCTTCGGCTCAGGTCATGATCCCAGGGTCCTGGGATCGAGCCTCACATCCGGCTCTCTGCTCGGCAGGGAGCCTGCCTCCTTCTCCTCTCTCTCTCTGCCTGCCTCTCTGCCTACTTGTGATCTGTCTGTCAAATAAATAAAAATCTTTAAAAAAAAAAAAAAAAAAGTGAGACAGGAAGGCCAAAGTTGGGCATTTCCATTCACCTTGGATGGTTAGACTTTGGTAAAAGTTTCCTGTCTGTGCAGGCCTTTGCTAAGGAGAAGAGAATGCTCTGGAATTGTTTCAAAATGATTACTTTTCCCCTCCCGTTGAGGGAAGATTTTTCTCAGATCTTCACTCTTAGTGGGGCTCTACTAGGTAAAACTCCCAAAAGTACATAAGACTGTCAGGGCTGGTTCTTCACAAGTTTTCATCTCTCAAGCTAGCCCAAGCTCAGATTCTAGCAGTTAGCCAAATTGCTCTTTAAATATTCCCACCAGATGCTGGCTGCAGTGGTGGTTTCTGGGTAGTTTCTGCTCTAGGTAAACTCTGCGTCTCTGTATCTGTCCATCTCCAGTTTTCGTGTTCCTATGCCTTATGGTCTTGATTCTCTCAATTCTCTAATGGATCTAAGAAGTACTGCTGACTTTCAGTTTTTCAGCTTTTTTTCTTGCTGTGAGGACAGGAGTGACGATGTTCAAGTTCTTTACATGCTGGAAAGTAAACTACCTTAAAAAAACCTTTTTGATCTCTCTAGTTATTTACTTAGACTAGTTTTCTAGAAGTTTTCTCACAAAGTGAATACATGTTTTAAGGATTTTGATACATACTGCCAAACTCCCCTCCAAAGAGGAGGTACCAAAATAACTGATATTTATTTTTCTGCTCATAAACCTTCACTGCTCCCTCACTGGTCAAAGATGATGTCCACACATTCCAACCAAATATACAAGTCTCTGATGGTTGCATAGGGTCACTGAAATGCCCTGTACAATATGACCCTTATCTGTTTTTCAATTTGATCTGTCATCACTCCCTAACACAATTCTTTGGTTTTAGTGACCGGTGAACTTACTGTGTAGAGCATGTCATAATCATTCATTGTGTTTTTATTCAAGTCATCCCTCAATATTGAAAATAATTTCCCAAGTCTTCATAGTCTTTTTCAACCAACTTACACTTGTTACTGCTCACTTTGGCCTAGCCCATATAAACTGTTCCACATATAGCTACCTACAGGGCAGTACTTCCAGCATCCTGACAGGTGGCAGGAAGTTAAGAAGTTTTCAGAGAATACTTTTATAATAAAGGGCACAGAGTATAGGGCCATATTTACTTTCTGCAAAGTAAAAGGAACTAGTTTAGGTAATATAACTAAGAATTTCTAACATCATTTGGAATAATTAAAAGTTGAGGGTTTATGAATTAAAATTACGTAATTATAGCTTTTGGATTTTTGCATCTCATTGTATTTTTGGTCCCCCCTGCCCAACTGCTCTAATCTGTTTTTTTTCTTTTTAAAGATTTTATTTATTTGCCAGAGAGAGAGAGAGTACACACAAGCAGGCAGAGAGGCAGGCAGAGGCAGTGAGAGAAGCAGGCTCCCTGCCAAGCAAGGAGCCTGATGTGGAACTCGATCCCAGAACCCTGGGATCATGACCCGAGCTGAAGGCAGCAGCCTAACCAACAGAGCCACCCAGGCGTCCCTAATCTAGTTTTATTCTTTGCCCACTTTAGAACATCAGTACTACCAAAAACTAATATCTTAGATAAATTAATTATTCTATTAACATATTTAGTGACATTAAAAACTTACCTGTTTTGGGACACCTGGATAGCTCAGTCAGTTAAGCGTCTGCTTTTGGTTCAGGTCATGATCCCAGGGTCATGGGATCGAGTCCCACATCAGGCTTCTTGCTAAGTGGGGAGCCTGCTTCTCCCTCTGCCTGCTGCTTCCCTTGCTTGTGCTCTCTCTCTCTCTCTCTCCCTTTCTCTCTCTGACAAATAAATAAATCTTTAAAAACAAACAAACAAACAAACAAAAAAAAACTTACCTGTTTTTCCTTTGGCTCTTTAGAAAAACCCATAAACAAAACAAGTATTTCTTAGATAAATACATAAACAGTTTAACTACACTTGTGTCATGAAGAATGTAAAGTCTAAATAATAAGCAAATACGTGGCACAAAGAATTATTATAATTAAAATGAAGAAAAGCTGTTAGCAATTCTGAAAAATAGAAGTTTATCAGCCTTAATGTTTGACTTTTTAAGAAAACTTTAAAAAATCCAAAAAACAACTTACGTTCCATTTGGTCAAACATTACTGAAAAGAGGAAGTCTCGTGGTGTCATATAATATTCTCCTTCATGTTCCAGTGAAGAAAACTGCATGAAGCGCTGTTTACGAAGGGACAATTTTTCTCCCATCTCTCCAGAAACAACATTATCCTAAAAGAAAAAGAAACTGCATTTTAAGACTTTTCTCAGTATGATTCCCCAACTTAGCTACTTCCAGAATAATATTTACAGAGTACTTAGTATTTAGGTCTAACAGCCTCCAAATTTTTCAATCATTGATTTAATAAATATTTACGTATTGTCTACGTATCACTCTTTCAGGCATGAAGACAAAACAGTGAATGATACTAACTTGAAGGAACTTCTATTCCAGTTAATGAAAGAAATGACAGTTAATGAATATATGTAGAAAATAAGGTGAGCTAATGAGAAATGCCACAAGGAAATATTAAACAGGATAAAAGAGTCATAAGTAGTATTTTAGATAGGATACTCAGAGGAGGGCTTTCTAAAGAGGTGACATTTAAAGAGACTAAATGAGGTGCAGTTAGTGAGGCCTGGGGCTCTCTGGAGGAAGAGCATCCTGAGCAAGAGGTAAAGTAAGATCAAAGACCATGAGATGTGTGTGTGTGTGTGTGTGTCTGTGTGTGTTCGTTCCTAGGTAAGCCTGGTGTATTTAAGTGTGGCAGAAGATAAGATCAGAAAGAAAGGTAGAGGCAAGAGATCAAGTAAAGTGCTATTTCACAAAGATAAAATATATCATGTCTGACAAATAGCTCTGCTTTCAGAAATATACTTACATCATGGATGGAGAGTGCTAAAAGGATAAGAACTGGTAAAGTATTGTCAGTGTGAGATTCTGGGTATCTCAGGCAATGGCACCTAGACCTTGACTCAATGCTGATAGAGACAATACTGGAATCTTTACTGCTAACATTTATTGAGCACTCACTATGTGCTAGGGATTATATTAATAAAGCACTCTACATCAATTATTTGGTTAGTCCTCACAATAACTGAACAACAGATACTAGAGTATATACAACAACTAAAGGAAATGGCACAGCCAGGATAAAATACCTGGGGTGTCCAACTCAAAGTGTTTCAATCCTTTAACTACCACACTAACCTCCTATCCATGGCTGGGCACTGTATCCTAAGCAAATGGAAGAAAACAACACAGCAGTTAACATAATCACCAATGTCAATATAGCAATCTTGACACAGAATGTGAGTATTATCTGTGAAATCCAAAAGCATACTCTCACCTTGGACTACTTTCCTTAAAGTACTGGTCCGACCTGGACCACAACATCCTTCCTGGACACACATTACTTCCTTTTCACAGTTACTGCTACCGCACCTATTATTTACCTTGACACAGTGACATTCACTGATTATAACTGAAATGGGGGAAAAATGAGAATTCCAGTTGCTTAAATCTCTGTAAGTTCAAAGTCAACAAAATTCAAAGTTAACAGCTCCTTTTTGGCTGATCTCAGTTTTCTAAAAAATATTAATTCTCTTTCCTTATTTTGACACTTGGTTTCCTTGAGCAGCTAGATTTATAGCTCCTTTGTGTTCTATACAGTGCATACCGAATGAGAGACATATGTAGGATACTCAAAAATACTGGATGATCTGAATCCCTATCTTCTTTTTCTTTTCTTTTTTTTTTTTTTACTGTATTTTTATTATTTTTATAAACATATATTATTAGCCCCAGGGGTACAGGTCTGTGAATCACCAGGTTTACACACTTCACAGCACTCACCCTCCCCAGTGTCCATAACCCAACTACCCTCTCCCTATCCCACTCCCCCTGGCAACCCTCAGTTTGTTTTGTGAGATTAAGAGTCTCTCATGGTTTGTCTCCCTCCCTTCCTACCCTCCAAACCCCCCACGTTGCATCTCCACTTTCTCGTATCAGGGAGATCATATGAGAGTTGTCTTTCTCCAATTGACTTACTTCGCTAAGCATAATACCCTCTAGTTCCATCCATGTCGTCGCAAATGGCAAGATTTCATTTCTTTTGATGGCTGCGTAGTATTCCATTGTATATATATACCACACCTTCTTTACCATTCATCTGTTGATGGACATCTAGGTTCTTTCCATAGTTTGGCTATTGTGGACATGGCTGCTATAAACATTCGGGTGCATGTGCCCCTTCAAATCACTACATTCGTATCTTTAGGGTAAATACCCAGTAGTGCAATTGCTGGGTCGTACGGTAGCTCTATTTTCAACTTTTTGAGGAACCTCCATGCTGTTTTCCAGAGCGGTTGCACCAGCTTGCATTCCCACCAACAGTGTAGGAGGGTTCCCCTTTCTCCGCATCCTCGCCAGCATCTGTCGTTTCCTGACTTGTTAATTTTAGCCATTCTGATTGGTGTGAGGTGGTATCTCACTGTGGTTCTGATTTGTATTTCCCTGGTGCCGAGTGATGTGGAGCACTTTTTCATATGTCTGTTGGCCATCTGGATGTCTTCTTTGCAGAAATGTCTGTTCATGTCCTCTGCCCATTTTTTGATTGGATTCTTTGTTCTTTGGGTGTTGAGTTTGCTAAGCTCTTTATAGATTTTGGATACTAGCCCTTTATCTGATATGTCGTTTGCAAATATCTTCTCCCATTCTGTCAGTTGTCTTTTGGTTTTGTTAACGGTTTCCTTTGCTGTGCAAAAGCTTTTGATCTTGATGAAGTCCCAATGGTTCATTTTTGCCCTTGCTTCCCTTGCCTTTGGCGATGTTCCTAGGAAGATGTTGCTGCGGCTGAGGTCGAAGAGGTCGCTGCCTATGTTCTCCTCAAGGATTTTGATGGATTCCTTTCTCACATTGAGGTCCTTCATCCATTTTGAGTCTATTTTCCTGTGTGGTGTAAGGAAATGGTCCAATTTCATTTTTCTGCATGTGGCTGTCCAATTTTCCCAACACCATTTGTTGAAGAGGCTGTCTTTTTTCCATTGGACATTCTTTCCTGCTTTGTCGAAGATTAGTTGACCATAGAGTTGAGGGTCTATTTCTGGGTTCTCTATTCTGTTCCATTGATCTATGTGTCTGTTTTTGTGCCAGTATCATGCTGTCTTGATGATGACAGCTTTGTAATAGAGCTTGAAGTCCGGAATTGTGATGCCACCAACTTTGGCTTTCTTTTTCAATATTCCCTTGGCTATTCGAGGTCTTTTCTGGTTCCATATAAATTTTAGGATTATTTGTTCCATTTCTTTGAAAAAAATGGATGGGATTTTGATAGGGATTGCATTAAGTGTGTAGATTGCTTTAGGTAGCAGAGACATTTTCACAATATTTGTTGTTCCGATCCATGAGCATGGGACATTTTTCCATTTCTTTGTGCCTTCCTCAATTTCTTTCATGAGTACTTTACAGTTTTCTGAGTATAGATTCTTTGCCTCTTTGGTTAGGTTTATTCCTAGGTATCTTATGGTTTTGGGTGCAATTGTAAATGGGATTGACTCCTTAATTTCTCTGTCTTGTTGGTGTAAAGAAATGCAACTGATTTCTGTGCATTGATTTTTTTTATCCTGACACTTTACTGAATTCCTGTATAAATTCTAGCAGATTGGGAGTGGAGTCTTTTGGGTTTTCCACATATAGTATCATATCATCTGCAAAGAGTGATAGGTTGACTACTTTTTTGCCGATTTGGATGGCTTTAATTTCTTTTTGTTGTCTGATTGCTGAGGCTAGGACTTCTAGTACTATGTTGAATAGCAGTGGTGATAATGGACTTTCCTGTTGTGTTCCTGACCTTAGCGGAAAAGCTCTCAGTTTTTCTCCATTGAGAATGATATTTGCAGTGGGTTTTTCATAGATGGCTTTGATAATATTGAGGTATGCGCCCTCTATCCCTACACTTTGAAGAGTTTTGATCAGGAAGGGATGCTGTACTTTGTTGAACGCTTTTTCAGCATCTATCGAGAGTATTATATGTGAACCCCGATCTTCTTCAGAACTTGTTTATTCATGTCTTTCCTTTTCTTTTCCCTTAAGTTACTACTACAAAAATGACTCAAGAGGCATGTTTTAATTACATGAGTCCATATTCTTATAATAATAATCAGAAAATTGAATTTTATTAATACTCTGAACATTTTATATGTAAGGCAGATACAGTAATAGATATATTATTATTTTAATGAACTGATACTGAATATATGCAGGAAAACAGTGGTAAACAAGACTAACATTAATTTCTACCAGAACACACTAAGTACTTTGGCAGTAAAATTACAGCAAGTACACAAATGAGACAGGAAAGGGAGAGTGGGTGAGAATCTTCTCAGTAAATGTCACAGGACTGTCAAAGTCCTAGATATGAGAGAGAATATAGTGTATTAGAAAAACTGAAAGAAGTTGAGTAAGGGCGTATACATTATTAGCTTATAGAACAATTCTATTTATACTAAAATTAATATGTAGTCTATTAAGAGAGTAACAAAAATAACTAACCCACATGGAAATACAGTATATTTCCAAATCCTTAAACAAATGCTGCCTTTCTTTATACTTCCTAATATCTAAGTTGTTCCTGACTAATTAAGAGAGTACCTTTTTACCCAACTCCATTCTTTCTTGTGTAAATAAACAAACTTTGAATTCCAACCAACTAAAAGGAGTCAATTACTCATTTATTCTCCTCCTCAAATGGTCTCATAACAGGACGGACTGCTGTTAATGCTGCCTCTCTTGGTTTTCATGTTGTCCTCCATCTTGCAGCAGTCCTATTCTTTCCTGGTATATTAAAAATGACCAAGAAGTAAAAGCACAAACCTCACACTCTTTGATAGCAAGACATGAAAACTATTCTCAAAGAAATCCAATTTTTTTCCTTCTAGGATATTTAGATCCAAAAAAACCACCCTATTTCATTGTTACCATTTTCCACATGCCTGTATGTCTATAACTTGCACAAGCATGACATTTCTCAAGACTCTCGAGAAGAAGAATTGTCATCCCTTCCAACTTTGGTTAAATATCTTCTCCAGTGAATAAGAAAAAGTAGAGGAGGTAAAATTAAAACTCCCTTTCATGGACTGATTTCTGAGCTTAAAGTTGTCATTTGAATTATAGGCCATGAACTTAGAAAGTCATTTATAAACAAATGACCTCCAAAAAATTTGTCCTACTACTATGACTCTATTAGTAGATGGTGTGATATTCAACCATCTAACCATCTAATCAACTTGGTATTGTGGCCTTTAATTCCTGCTATTTCATGGTATAAAGAGACTTACTCTCCAATCCCCAAATCTTTTAACTCCAATGTCAGCACTACTAATGTTTCCCTTTTTTCTAATCCTTTCTATTTCCTCTCACATTCTGCTTATTGAGTACCTAGCTATCACCTAGAGGTCCCCACCACTGTAGATTCTAATCCTACCACTTCTCTTATGGAATATAAAGTGGAAGCCCCCAAGTTACAACCTCTAACTACTGGTCTTTCCCTGCATCCTCATCCACCCTTCAAGTAAATACTTAATTGAGCATCTACAAACTTGAAGACACTCTAGGAAGAGACAGAACACATATGAATTACGGTGGCAGTAGTGCAGTTGTTAATCCTAACAGTAATAGCTAATGTTAACTAAACATGTAGTATATGCAAGGCAAGGTGCTAACATCTTTACATACATGGTCTCACTCAACCTTCATAATAACCCGAAGGAGAGATATCATCTTTATCAACCTTAAATTACAAAAGAAGAAACCAAGGCTTGTCAAGGTTTACCAGCTTGCCTAGATTAACACAGCAAGTAAACTGACAGCATAGGTGGTATGACAACCCCAGTCTCAACCACTATCCTATACTAGCTCCTCTAAGAATTATATAAATTAGGAAAGAAAGAAAGTATTGTGGGTAATGATGGCTAAGGAAGCTCATGAAAACAGTGAGATTTAAGCTAGACTCTAGAGAATAAAAAAATGACTATAAGAATTAGACACCTTTTAGGCCTGGACTAATGTTGTCTATTTCCTAAATGATATGTATTACTGCTCTTGTTCAATCAAACTTAAAAGTAGGATTTCTAATATGTTTCCTTGCTACAAAAGAATTTATGTAGACAGAAAAAATACTGTTTTAAAGTTAGAGCTAGAGCTAACTGTTACAGCTTTTGTAATTCCAAGCTGATGAACCAACAAATCAGTTTTATTTAGGCCACCTTTATCATACAGTAGTTGAATTTTTAAGTTTATTTATTTTTTTAGTGATCTCTACACCCAACATGGGGCTTGAACTCATGACCCTGAGATCAAGAGTCACACACTCTTCTAACCAAGTGAACCAGGTGTCCCAGTAGGTGAATTTTAAAGTACGTTTTAAAAGACCACTAGTATAATTGATGTGCATTATATATGTATGCTTACTCCATGGAATTTAGACGATTAATTTACCATTTCTATTGAAGTATAAACATATGACATGTAATGTTACATTTAATTTGTTATTTTTATTTACCTGTAAGGCTATTCCTGCCTAACTTCATTTGTATAACCATTTTTTAAAAAAAAGATTTTTATTTACTTATTTGACAGAGATCATAAATAGTCAGAGAGGCAGGCAGGGAGAGAGAGGAGGAAGCAGGCTCTCTGTGGAGCAGAGAACCCGATGTGGGGCTTGATACCAGGACCCTGGGATCATGACCTGAGCCAAAGGCAGAGAGTTTAACCCACTGAGTCACCCAGGCGTCCCTGTATAACCATTTTGATCAAACCTCAGACTGACTGGATGGATTTAATTGTCAGGAATGAACAATTCTCCATTCCTCCCCAACCCTTTCTTTCATCTCTGTGCTTTTCCTACTCACATCCTTGCATGCTCTCTTTTCCCACCTCCCCTTCCTTTCTCTCCTTCCCTTGCATGTTATAGATGGCTTTATTTATTTTTAAAGATTTTAACTTAAGCAATCTCTACAGCCAATGTGGGGCTCAAACTTAAAACCCTGAGATCAAGAGTCGCATGCTCTACCAACTGAACCAGCCAGACACCCCAAAATCAGGAGTTTTCAGGGCCTTTTAAAAAATTGTTAGCTGCTGTTTTCATATTCCCTGAACTATTATTGTTATTACTGTTACAGATATTGTTGCAGATACTCATTTCCTTTAGTCTCTTTCTCACTTTGGCATATGTGGGGCTTATGTGTGGTAGGCTGGACTTGACAAACTGAACTAAGGCAAAGACAGTGGCTTGTAGACTTTGGTAAGTAGTTAGAATACCAGTTTGGAGGGAGATGACGAGGAATAATAAAGGTCAAAATATTAAAGTTTTACCTGAGAGTAAAGATATAAAAGCAAACCCTAGCTTATTAGTACTGTTACATATCAGGCAGTGAAAAGTCCATTAATTCATTCTCCAACATTTAAGAATCTCTTTTAAAAATTTAATTTCAGGGGTGCCTGGGTGGCTCAGGTCATGATCCCAGGGTCCTGGGATTGAGCCCCGTGTCGGGCTCTCTGCTCAGCAGGGAGCCTGCTTCCCCCTCTCTCTCTGCCTGCCTCTCTACCTACTTGTGATCTCTCTCTCTGTCAAATAAATAAAATCTTTAAAAAAAATTTAATTTCAAGTTAGTTAACATATAGCGTATTATTAGTTTCATGGGTAGAATTCATGGGTAGAATTCAGTGATTAGTTACATGGGTAGAATGCATGTAACCCCCAGTGCTTATTATATCAAGTGCCCTCCTTTTCAAAGAACCCCTTATGTGTCACTTCTATAGACATATGACGGATATTATGAGGTCTTCCTTTGAGGAAATTTACAAAGAAGAGTGTTGGATTGAAAATAAATAATTAAGAACACTGTCTTTGAGGTCAAACTGCCTGGGATTCAAATTCGAGTTCTGTCACTTACTAGATATGTGACCTTGGACCAGTTACCTCTCTGTGCTTCATCTGATAGGTATGAAAAATGTGGAAACTGGAATCAAACTGCCTGGATTTAAATCTCAGCTCTACCACTTGGCCAAGTTATATTTTCCTTCTCCTTCACTTAACCCCATTTTGGAAAATGGAGAAAATAGTAATTATCTACTTCAAAGGGTCTTTCATTTATTTTTTATTCATTAAAAAAAGTATAATTAACATACAATGTTATATTAGTTTTAGGTGTACAGCATATTGATTCAACAATTCTTTTTTTTTTTTTTTTTTTTTTTTAGATTTTATTTATTTACTTGACAGAGATTACAAGTAGGCAGAGAGGCGGGCAGAGAGAGAGAGGGGAAAGCAGGCTCCCTGCCAAGCAGAGAGTCCGATGTGGGGCTCAATCCCAGGACCCTGGGGCCATGACCTGAGCTGAAGGCAGAGGCTTTAACCCACTGAGCCATCCAGGCACCCCTGATTCAACAATTCTATACATTAATCAATGTTTACCATAATAATGTAGTCACTATCTGTCACCATACAAGTTATTACAATACTATTGACTATATTCCCCATGCTGTACCTTTTCATCTCTGTGAATTATTCAAAGGGTCTTTTAAAGAATGAGTATTCAATGCAATAATACACATAAAGCCCTTAGCATAACACGTGGTGCATAATAAGTGCTTCAGAAGGTTAGCTATTATGACTATGATATCATAATTTCAACAAATGCTCTAATAGAAATACATAAAAGAAAAATCTGTGAGAAGGCAGAGAGAGGACCAATTAACTGCTTTACTATTTGGCAGACTTAAGAAAGGCATCACAGAGCAGGCGATAGTTGAACCAGATCATAAAAGAGGAGTACAAGAAACTACAGTACAGAAATTATACTAAAGTCAGTTCTGAGCTTTGGTGTAGGTCTCTGGGGTACATGAAAAAAATGGATCAAAAAGGAAATAGCAGACATACTCTACTGGAAAGATCATCCTGGCTACCAACATTTTCTTTTGTTAATTTATACAACAGTCACCATATATGTAAGACACTGGAACCTACACAACTGACTCTATAGGATATCTTATACCATGATTCAGCACTTACTTTTAACCTATACATCAATCTAATATAGGGTTTAACAAATCAAAAACCCAATCAAAAACTTGGGTTTTTAAGTTTCAAAATCCCAGCACATTAAAAACATTGAGTTATACATATTAGAGTCACATATACTGACGCAGAAGGGAGATCTAAATAGCATGACAGTGACAGGAGAGAAAAATAATATAAAACAGACATAGCGGCAACAGTCTGGTCCAGTCACTATTAAAGAACCAATCAGTGGCCTCTGGATCTATTTATGGTGATGATCTTCAGGCACCGAGAAACTACTAATTATGTAGAGAATATTCTGTTAAAAATGTATGAAAATATGTAACATAGTTTAACTGTTTTAAATGCATATCTTGCATAAAAGGGATATTTAATTACTTACAAGGGTAATTTTAGTCATCTGGAAGACTCACTCACATGCACACTCCCAATGATGCTACATAGATTCAGCATTACTGATTCTACTATATATCCAAAGTACTTTGCAGAGTGCCTGTTATATAAAAACACCAGCGCTATGTTTATATAAACCGAAAATGATTAGAATCAGGACTGAAAACAGAATGTCTTTCAGAAAAATATAAGTAGATATAGTTGGGCTTGTCATAAATACTACTATGTGTCAAATAAAATTAGACCACAGGATACAAATCTATTTATCTTTCCAATATAATTAATATACACCTTTAAAAGAACTTATCACTAGTGTATTCTTAGTCATAATGAGGTATCACTTACAGGAAAAGCAACTACAAATGGCATTTCAGTATGATGACATATAGGTTTGGACATCAAGAGAAATATGACTGCTTTTTTCCTAGGGCTAAATCAATTCCTTTCAAAAATAAAAAGCATTAAAAAGCAAACTATAATTTTAAACTATTTAGGATATAAATGTCAGCATAAATATCAATATTCATGTCTAAAATCCTTGTAAGTACTGAGGGCTGTTTCAAGGCTCTGAAGAGAATATCAGCACCAGTCGAAGCTGGACTCTCCAGGTATTAAAAGATCTACTACATAAACAAGTTTTCCCTTTTTTCCTTCGGATTTTTGGTTTTTATCTCAATCAATATAATAATCCACTTGAAAATAAAATCTGAGACAATTCTATTGTACTAGTTTCCTTTAAAAAGGGGAAGTAAGGTGCCTTCTAGAGAGAGTTAACTCTTAATAAAATCAAAGGGTCATTAAAAAACAAAACAGAACAAAATAAAAAACAAACCCAACAAACTGAAAGAGGTAAGTAAAAGTTCTTAAAACCTCCCTCCCACAACATGACAACACAAAAAGCAGTAAGTATAGCCATACTGTTGCTAGCTCCTAACCTCCTACTTTAAACTGGTCCTAGAAGGATCTTCTGATAATCTGCATTAAACTGTAAGACAACACTGGGACTGAAAATTAGTTTCTTCTTCCAGAGAAAAGAGTACCATGAAGGCGAACGAGAGATTGAAATCCTCAAATTCCTCACTGATTAGGGCCACTCTATGTAGAGCTGTGTGCACTACACAACTCTAAGTGGCACCATTCACTGGAATCACCATGCAGTTAGTCAGCAAATGGAAGCAAAGTGCACTGAGGAAGGGATACGTTTCTCTCATCTGTAAAAGTTACCACATGGGACAGGGGTAGTGCTGTCACTGGTGTTTCCCAGTTTGAAGGGACTGTGCAGGCCAGAGAAAAGGAGCTCCTGTCACTCTCTGCATTCACTATAGGCCCAACAGCTGCCCTTTTATCCCTACTCTGTTCTATCAAAGGTGGGCTGGAATCAGCAAGTTATGACTTGGTTGAGCAGAGGGGAAATACTGTATTCATGACCACAGATCCCTCAGGCAGCTAAATGACTGAACAATTGATATAACTGCGAACATCCTGTTCATTGGCTAATATTCTAACACAAAGATAAAAAGAATGCTTAGATCAGGATGGAAAAGAGTCAAACATTCACCTTGTTTTAGGCAAACAACATACTTGGCTGGAATGTCTGTTTAAAATGTAGTGTTGGGCCTATGCAAATTCTGTGGGAAAAAATGAAGACGAGCAATAAGAAACAATAAACAATGAAAATCACATTCTGAAAGAAAACATGAAAAAGTTATAGGAAATGAAAGTGGCAACTTATGACATCAGAGATTAAAGATAAGATGCAAGACAATAGAAATAAATACCTGAAAAGGGAGATGGCCTAGTTAAATAAGGGGAAGACACCATTATAAACCTTAAAATACTTTTAGAATCAACCTTGTGGAAAATATATGGACTATGTGATAGGAAAAAAAAAATCACACAGAAGGCAAAGAAAATCACATAGAAAAGCAATCACAGAAAAGAATATCCACACTTATGACAAACACGAAGGACTCAACATATGAGTACCTGCTATGCTCTAGGATAAGAAAGAGCAAAATCAAACATCAATTTCCAAAATACAGTGGGGAAAAAAAACCTACTGAAATGAAGACTTGAATTTGCTACTCTGTTTGCCCCTGCCCTAAGCGTATGTACTTTGGTTTTGAATAATCCTAGAAGACTTCAGGGGATATCAGTTTTAGTCTCTTTCAGAAAACCTAAATAAGGTAGAAAACCTAAGTAAGGTTAAAACCATGATGCCTCTATTGCTGGATATCTTAACAACTGTTTTCTAAAGGGTTAATACCAAAAAACCAAAAAGGCACAATAAAAGATGTCATTTATTTCTAAGGTTATCCTTAAAAGACATGTATCACTCTTACACGTTATGTGGAGGAAATGAAAGCAGTGCCTAGGGGATAGCACACTGAAGCTACTCAACCTGAAGGGCTGGAAAGAACTTTTTGCCCCTCCTCATCTCAACTTACTTACTGATGTTCAAGAGAACTGTTCCATTAGGAATGGACTAAACAATATTAATTTTAACCTTTATCTAAATAATGAGATTTCATAAGAAATTTCTAGAAATCTACTCCGTTGGCCAATGTATACTGTTACACATAAATAACCAATGGCCTGGCATGAGGGAAGCAGCTGCCAGAGGAACTAGCTCCCCAGAAAGAAGAGTATAGAATACAGTGGTGGAGATCAAAGAGCTGCGGAGGGCCTGTTGGTGGCTCTCTGTCATCTGAAACCCACCAGAGACTGAATTTAGAGTCCTGGTAGGAGGAAAGTGATGGCAGTGGGATGAATTCCTATTACCACAACTATTTGCTTCTCAGACCTGCATCTAAAACTAAATACATGGAAAAGGAGGGGTGGCAGAAATGCTGGGATTTGGGGTTACACTTAACACGTGAGAACCATCCACATGGTTCTGGTTATATATAAAATGCTCCATGGATTTCAAGGATTACTTGTAAGGCAGGAAAAAATATGACAAAGGAATTAAGAGCAATGAGTGATGTGAGCTGGATAAAAGAGATCTTTGAAAGCTGATGACTTCTGTTAAAACATTTCCCTAGTTTATTGCCTTTAAAGCAACAGGTGCTTCACCATTCTGTCTCTACTTTTTATCCATGAACTGACAAATCTGAAAAAGTTAGTTCTGTTCTTTGTTGGACATTCTTTGGTTTCTGCATTCTCAGGAAGAAAGTGAGAAAAGAAAGAGCCTTCCTTGCAATGCTTTTAATATATCCAATATACCCTACAATGCATTAGATAAAATGTAGTAAAACCATATTCATTTGGGACCTTTATTTTGGGATTTGTAACAATCTGGATACAATGTAATTGCTTTGTTGTCTTTGAACTTTCTGTGGCTAACTGAAAGACCATCTTAAGAAAACTTTACAACTGGAAAATTTCAGTCATTAAAACTTCTCCATTTTGTTCTGAATTGGGGAGATTTTATTGTACATGAAACAAAGTAGTGTCAGATTAAATTAGAAATATTCACCGCTTAAGCAGTACTTTATAATAAACTCTACAAAATGACAGAGTATTAGCCAAGGAGACAAACTTCCCTCCTGGGAGACCTGGAAGCTCTGGGAACTACACTGGGTGGCTTCTGAACATTGTCTGATCTTGTGATGGCCTAGTCTAGACTTCTTCCCACATACTGAAAGAAAGCTAGTGTGACTTTTCTTAGATAAACACGGTAATGAAATGGCACGTGCTTACATATATTAATTAATAACCCCCCCCCCCACAGAATTCTGTATATAGAAGTGGCCACTGTCAGGAGATGCTGATAAGTAAAAAAATAAGCATCTTCTATTAACTGGTTTCTCTTTCCTGATGAGATCACTGAGCATAATACTCACTTTCCCTTCTTCCATAATTACCTTGCAAGGAGGTACATAACTACATAAATTTTTGTTTATGCTCTTAATGAAAGGTTTAAATTAGGCTTCACATGTTTGAAAAAAAAAAGGATAGAGTTTTAACTTAAAAGTTCAATACCCTCCTAAAGTTTCATCGATATCCCTCATTGAAACCCTAACTAAATAACTTTTTCTTAAGAAATGATGGAGTTACTTCAGCTTATTACTACCGATCCCCCAAAGCTCCGACCCCCACAATAGGAGACGGTAAATACTACTTTGTGAACTGTTTCTACAACTATTCAACACAAACTTATTTAATAAATATCATGTATCTCCTAAGACCAAGCACTGAATACAGGTAAATTAAAAGACATTCACTTTCTAGTGGGGGAAACACAATGGAATGGAAGGTGGGAAGTGCTAGACAGTAGTATGAAAGGAACAACTAGCATTTAGCAGATGTGTATGTCTCACAAGGATAAATTTCAAACTATGATAACTATTTCTCATGTTATTTATCAACCATGACATTTTGACTTCTTAAAACTTTTTAAAATGAGATACATACCAGACTAATATTTTCCAAGATGGTTCAATTAAACTTAAGTAGAAAACTAGTAACAGGTCTAATATTAATAAATTTATCTAGATTGTGATCTTCTTTGGGCAGCATAGCAGTAACAAGGAACCTTTTGTAATGGAAGATGGATCTAATTTCTGGAACCTTATATATCCATGCAAAATGGTCTCCTCAAAACCAAGAATTTCAAGTAAGCCTGGGGAAAGTGCTGCTATCAGAGGACTGAGTCATAAACAGAGGATACCACTAGAGATAACAACATTTAGGATATTGTATCCTCCAACACATGACACAGTTTGGAGTAAAGAAGGGATGGATTAGGGGCGCCTGGGTGGCTCAGTGGGTTAAAGCCTCTGCCTTCGGCTCAGGTCATGATCCCAGGTCCTGGGATCGAGCCCCACATTGGGCTCTCTGCTTAGCCGGGAGCCTGCTTCCTTCTCTCTCTCTCTCTCTGCCTGCCTCTATGCCTACTTGTGATCTCTGTCTATCAAATAAATAAATAAAAATAAAATCTTAAAAAAAAAAAAAAAAAAATAAAAAAAAAAAAAAATAAAATCTTAAAAAAAAAAAAAAAAAAGAAGGGATGGATTAAAGGATCCCTCTCTCCTCCCTCCCACCCCTTTATAGGAAAAGCTGCAGTTTGTAGCTCTAAGTATTTTATAGTTTGGGACTGCAGAAGGAAAGTAATTCATTCCTATGGCATTTTGCACTGCTTTTCCCCCAGGATCCCACATTCTCTGTGATCTACTCAGACTTCCATATCCACTGTCTGTCCCCTCAGTTAACAGGAAACCCACTATAAGGATGGTTGTGTAAAGCCTGTGGCTGAATACTGATAGCAATTTGCCTATCACCAAGTCTCTTAAGCTCCATACCCTTACCCTACCCAATATTTGGTCAAAGACTGGAATTATTTTTTGAAAACAGCAATATGTTGTTTGCATACAAACAGAAATTATACCCAAAACAAAAAATAAAACAAGTTCTAAAAAAAAAAAATGCTTCAGGTAAATGGAAAGATAATGAAAACCTTAATGAAGGGGCAGATTTGCAATCTCTTATTAAAAACAAAATCGCATATCTATTTAAAAATTCTATTGTTACTATTTTTTTTTAATGTACTGGGTCTTTGTGCAAAATATATATTATACTAACTTAAAATGTCAACCTTAGTTTTGTTCATTGCTAACATAATTTTCCTAAACTGACTGGCTTGCTGGTGTCCTTAGCTTCAATACTGACCTGGCTACCCTTCAATGAGCTTCAATAAGCCTTTACTGCATACCTTCCAGGAGACAGATTAAATAACCACTTACTACTTCTAATTGTAATTAAAACACTTCACAGAGCTAAGCATGTAATATAGTCAGTTATTTCTTGTCCCTTTTTTCATTTGGCTAACTTGTTTTTTAAGAATTCTGGTAGTTAACTGCTCTAGGAGTCCTTCCTCAAGTACCCATTTTAGGTTAGGCAGCCTCTCAGTAGAAGCACAGAGAACTCTGAGCAAATTTTTATTAAGTCCTAATGATTCCGTACTAGAATTACAATTGTCTGTGGCCCAATACAAAGACATCTTTAAGAACAGAAAACATCTTTTCTTCCCCGCTCTGTATCACCAGTGCCTATGACATGGTTAATATTGCTAAATGGTTTTAAAAAAAAAAAGTGTGGCAGGAATGCATGAATCTTTATAAATGGGAATCAATCCCCAACTCAAAGTGTGACATTAAAAAAATAAAAGATTTTTGGTTTTGAATATGCAAAAGTTTGTTTTCTGTGTTTACATGTGTTAAACCCTATTAATTTATTGAAATATCTTTAGATACCTATGTATATACTTTGTTGTGTGCAACTGCAATAAAGAAGTTTGCACACAAATGGAAATAAATGCCCTTTGTTTCCTTTTATTATAACCACAAATTACTGCATCCTGTTAAGTACTTCAGATTTAAAAAAATGCCTTCAATTAACAAGAGGAAAGAGGTAAAGCCATTGACAGGTGGCAGCAGTGTTAACAATACCAAAGAACATTGCCTTATTTTTTGCCTATCATAGAAATCATGGAATATCAGAAACAGAATGTTCTGAAACTGGATTATACCAGCTGCTTCACACTCTCCTGTGAATATGAACGAATGATCTAACGGATTTCAGGCCTTAGAGCATGTTTGGTTTAGGTTTTAAAGGATTTTTTTCAGCTTTGGCTTGGAGTTTACTGACATAATACAGTATTTTTACGATAAGATTTTACTATTAGAATGTACTTGTAGGAAATGAGCAGGGGATGAGCCAGACATTTTACCAAGCACTAGCAAAACAGGTAGAGTCTACTAGCAAAGGTACTAAGATGAATGCCATTTGTATTTCTGTTGACAAAACAGGTAGAGTCTACTAGCAAAGGTACTAAGATGAATGCCATTTGTATTTCTGTTGATGTTTATAAATTACATTACCAGTAAATAAAGTAATATATAGATTACACAACAAAAAGACAACTAATACACAGATATGACTATTTATTTTGGCAAATTAATTTATTATTCAAGTAAATCACTTAAGACCTGGCAAAGATTTGCCAAAATTTCCCTTTCTGCTTTTACCTTATTCTTTGGACAAATTTCATGAGAAGATATCCATGCTCTCATTCAGTAATTTCTGAAAATAGTCCAACAGGAAAGATTTAAAAATATTCCATAATAGAATTTGCTGTATACTAATTGGAATACCAAACAGAATGTTTTGGTTTTGTTTTTTTGGTTTATTATTATTATTATTATTATTATTTTGCTTTAAGGTAGCACCAAGCATAACTAAAGTAAATAACTGCTAAATAAATAAATGGAAAAGAATTTTCATTTACTAAGTTAGCAGAATTCTTAGCATTTGCCTAGGCAACAGTGAGGTGTGTACTAAATATGAAGTTGTCTGGGTGCATGTTAAAGAACAATCTTTATCTTGGCATGCCTCAGTCAGTTGGGCATCTGCCTTCCACTCCGGTCATGATTTCAGACCCCTGGGATCAAGTCCCGCACTGGGCTCCTTGCTCAGTGGGGAGTCTGCTTCTCCCTCTCCTCTGTGCTCACTCTAAAATAAATAGATAAAAATCTTTAAAAAAGAGAGAGAGAGGGAGAGAGAGATCCCTACAACTACATGTTCAAAAGAGACTGAGTCTGACATTCACCTCACTTATTTAAAGTTAGTTAACTATATACACTATTCTAATATGGGCAGTACTTAAAATTGGAGCGTTTTATTTACTAATCATTGTATTTCACCATATTATCACTTTTGCTGATCTGTCAATCTTAGAATAGGTTGTGAATCCATTAACAATGCAATAAAAGTTATATGCTTTGTTCTAGAAGTACATATACAATTTTCACATGAAACTGCAGGGAGTTATGAATACCAAGAAATATGACCATGTGGTATAGAGTTTAGAGCCTCTGTTCCGATTTTTTAGAATACATGTCTCTTCCCTTCTGGCTTCTTAATATTTGCTTTTCTTCATATTACGAAATGTTATATCTAAAGTTAAACTCTAGTTCACTTCTTTTATTGTGTCTCACTGCATTACTCTAGCTTTTCAATGATTTTACCCTGAAATCAGATAATTTAAGGTATTTACCTTTATTTTTTGGTATTTGCTTTGCCTTCTCACTAGTTCTTCAATTCTGTTCTGACTTTGTACATTCCCTTTTCTAGCCCAGTTTATGTTCTGTTAGCCTTATTATACTAGCTTATCCTGTGTATAGCTTTATAAATGGTATACCACCTTTGTCAATTACCATATCCTTCTCCTTTAAATATTAAAGGCCTGTTGTCTGAGGGAGCGCCTTCAAGTTTATTCTCTTTACCCTCTAGCCTGTGAGTGGGTTCAGTTATTCAAATTCTCAGAGCCTAAGGAGTCTACTTATAAGTCCATCGGAATATTACTAATATTGGTAATACACATTACATATATAAAGTATTTTTTAAAAACTTCATTTATATTAGAGAGCAAGAGAAAGAGGAGTGGGGAGGGGCATAGGTGGAGAGAAAGAGAGTCCCAGGCAGACTCTGTGCCAAGTCAGGAGCACCATGCAGGGCTCGATTCCACAACCCCAGGATCGTGTCCCAAGCTGAAACCAAGACATCCAACCAACTTAGCCACTCAGGCGCCCCCATATATAAATTTTTTAAAAGTTTTTAAGTTAAAAGTATCTAAACAATAGCCATAAATATTTAGAAACTAATTTTACAGAATCCATCCAAGTCTTTAAATATTCAGTTACTCTTTGGGACCTCCCTAACAATTCAAGTTTGAAGATTTGGGTTCCCTGAATCATTTCAGCACTTTCGACTCTGTTTATTCCAGCCTACAAATATATCTGTTCCTTCTTTCCCCCATGCTTCCCAAGATTTAACTAGAGTTATTCTCTTAGTTATAAAGAGTATAGGAATAATGATCAACAATAAATTTTAACAAGATTACCCAAGTACTAGTTCTGTCCATGACTACCCTTAAAGTACATAAGTAACAAGTTATCATCAACTGCAGGTTGTCACTGGTTTTGTTTTCTTATGTAAGATTTTAAAGTTCTCAGGGGTCAAGACAAAGATTTTTCTTTTTCTTTCTTTTTTAAAAGATTTCATTTATTTATTTGAGAAAGAACACAGAGGAGAGTAAAAGGGAGAAGCAGATTCCCCATTGAGCAGGGAGCCCAACACGGGGCTTGATCCTCGAACCCTGAGATCATGACCAGAGCTGAAGGCAGATGCTTAACTGACTGACCCACCTAGGGGCCCCTGTAGGGATCTCTTAAAAATTAAAAGGAAAAAAAAGCTTCCAAAACAGAACTATAAAATGAGAAGTCTATTAATTCTAGGTCCTTTAAAAATGTCTTACATTTTCCACCAGCTAAAGAAGATTAATTTAAGAATACACAACTGCAGTCTAGCCCGAACAAAGCAATGTATTAAAGGACATCTCTGCTATATACACATTCCAAATGAAAGCTTGGTCTTAATAAAATCTTAGATGTTTATCTGCACAACTCTTTAAAAATTGAGGTACAAATGAAATACAACACTATAACTCACAATTCTGATTTTTGTATCACTATACTTATCCACTGATATGGTGCTAAAGCTATTGCAGGTTGCCGTCCCCAAACTAGGCACTACCCTATATTAGGAAACTGTTATCACACTAAGCATAATAAATACTTAACAGCTCTTAGCAGAAAAACTAAAGAGAAATATGGATAAGGAGTGACTGGGCAACAAGGATATGGGGTAAGAGATAGTCCCTAAAAGGGCAAGGACAGCACACTTTCATTAACTTTATTTCTATAACATGAAAAAATAATATTTTGTTAATAATATCATCTTGTAAAATTTTAAGAAAAGCCTTCCTACTCAAGATGTAAAATCCAAAACTTCAACAATGACAAGTTTTTTTAAGTCATAGTAAAGAGAAGATGGCTTTTACAAAAATCCTTTTTGCCTTTTCAATCTTCTATAATATACACAAATTTCCAGAAAAAAGCCAATATAAGTAATCTTTAAGAATCAAGATATAGCCAACTGCTCCAACTCTGTTCCTAATATATTTCAAGGAATTTCAATAACCACAATAAAATAGTATTTTGACAGGGTTTCAAGAAGCAATCTTTTCATGACTGTAATTTAAGAAGGATTTAATCACTGCCTACTAGTGGTCAAGTGTACTCTTGAAACTCAAAGTCCTAATTTAAAAACAATTGTAGTACTACATAAAAAAAGTCAATTACA
The DNA here is from genome assembly GCF_002288905.1 of Enhydra lutris kenyoni. NCBI lineage: Eukaryota > Metazoa > Chordata > Mammalia > Carnivora > Mustelidae > Enhydra > Enhydra lutris. Next base: position 4,808,288 of record NW_019154155.1, on the reverse strand, counting down.
AATAAAACATGATTAGTAATATTACGTTTGTGTCTTTGACTAATATTATACCACTGACTGTCCACTTTCTATTGCAATGGTTTGCTGATTAAAGCCCAATGTTTGTTTATAATCATTCTTTCCTGGCTTGCCATTAAAGTATCTTACACTTGGTATGTCTACTAGAAGAGATAAGGCTTTCACATTATACTTTGATGTATGTAGGACTGATAATCACATGAGTCTTTAGGAGGTGCTCAGCTGTTTACTGCTCTTCCTCTGCAGTAAGCAAGCCACAGCTACGGGACACATACTGAAGCAACACATAAAAGTAGTGCTATACTACAACAGCAGTCTCCTGACAGAGACTGCAACCCTGGAGCAATTCCAAGCAACTCCCCAGGACTGCGTTTAAACAGGCAGAAGCCATATTAGGGCTTGATTTGAGCTGGTTCTTAACTAGGCAATTATGACCAAATTAAGCTGAAAATAAAAATGTCTTTAAAACACTTTTAGTAGTGTTATTTAATTTCTTGGTATTTACATTGCACACACAAAAAAATACGGAAATCAACCCATTTAAAATTTCTTATGTATAATCTTCTAATTGTGTATACTAGCAAGTGAGAAAAATGGCATGATACTCCCAGATTTACTAAGTCAGTCACGTTCTGCTTTGAAATGTCTAGAGCAACTTATGAAAAAAACACTGCACTTCTACTATTTAAGGTTTATTTTGTCTAATATAAAAAATGATTTCCATTTCCAAGGTAGATACCAGCTAAGTCAGGAAGAACTGAGGAGGGAGATGCTTGGAACTCACATGTAATAGGATAACAAGGTGTAAAGTTTCTAATACATAATACATGAATCATACAATGTATGTGGATAAATTTAAGACTTTATATGGCTGTATTTCTTAACTGTGACCACAACTTTTATTGTACGTATCACACATTCATGCAACTTTCATAGATATAGATAAAAATTCTCCACATGGACCAGGCTGTACTTAAACATATGATTTATTAAGTATTATTTCTAGAGTGAAATTATTTACAATTTGAAACACTTAACAATCTTATTTCATTCAATCTTTTAAAATTTTAATTCATATATTGCCACTACTGGTGGCTTACAATAGGTTTATACACTGTTATAATTCATAAAACTCTAAAATTCACAATAACAAGATCATTAATTTGTATACATGACCTACTAGAACCTATGTTTTATAGAGTAAGGGCAAATAGGAATTTTTTACTTGGGTTCAGCTAAACAAATGTAATTGCCAAAGGAAAGACTAAAATATACTTCTGCTTTGATATTACAATTTGTTTTTCTTTTTTTCCTTGGTCCCCCTAACCCTGAGAAAAGTACCACAGAAGATTTACAGTAGGATATATAAGTACTGTCCTCCTATTATACAAGGAAGGAAAGTAAGACAACCTCTCATTCGTGTAGGACAAATGGCTATGCCAAAAGCACAAATTACATCTAATTACAGGGTATAACTGTGTCATCTTTTTTTTCCATAATCTAGCCATTTACACACTTTGATTTTTTACTTCCATCTGGGTTTATTAACATCAAAGCTTTGTCATCACTTATCTGTTTCTAGAGACATTTTTACCTGGGGCAATAAAGAATAAAAACGTCTTTGCATTCTCGCTTTACTGTTGACTAAAGAAAGCTTTAGTCTTTACTGGCCTTTCAGCATTTCATGGTTATTAAACTTCTGTATGTTGCTGTAAAGTCTACTGCCCTTGGCATAGCAATTTTAAATGTACTATCATTAAACCCAATGCACTGCACACAGATACACTCCAATCCAAGTATATACTCCAGTAAGTTCGTGTTTTACCCATTGCTTATGGTATTATTGTCTTTTACCCACTTTTCACAAAAATAATTACCATAAATATAGTCAGACAACCTGGAATAAAAGAAAGTAACACCAATTTAATTTTAGGAATTGTGTAGGGTTGTCAAAGCAAATTAAAATAGCTCCACTGTATTAATTACATGTTGGAGTTTGTTTTTTTTTTTAAAGATTTTATTTATTTATTTGACAGAGAGAGAGAGATCACAAGTAGACAGAGAGGCAAGCAGAGAGGGAGAGGAGGAAGCAGGCTCCCTGCCGAGCAGAGAGTCTGATGCGGGACTCGATCCCAGGACCCTGAGATCATGACCTGAGCTGAAGGCAGCGGCTTCGGTGGGTTACACTGAGCCACCCAGGCGCCCCACATGTTGGAGTTTTTACATTATTCACTGATAAATAACAGAAATGCATTACATTTAATGAAACTTGCAAATTCACTTCCCAATTAATATTTCTTGTTTGTATTTATTTAAAAGTGATGACCATTTGTTTAAGTCTGGTCATACCCACAAAATATAAACTATGAATTCAAATGTGAATTTAAATATTATCAGAGGAAAACAACTCATCCTTGGTGTTCTCTTACTATTTTAGACTTTAAATATTAATTTTTAATAATTTTTCATACCATTTTAATTTTTAATATTTTAATTTTTAATATAATATTTTAATTATATTAAACTCATAGTACAAATTTTTCTTCAAAATAACTTATTAGATGGTACTTTTAGCAACACTGGAAAAACTCACCAAAACAAAGCCATTAGAATTTTATGGTAATTAGTCCTATACTCATTGAAATTTGTTTTTAAGCTCTCATTCTTATGAACTCTGTTATCTCCTTCCTGCTATCTCTATGGGTTTTTCTCTCTAGTGGCAGTCATTACAGATTCCTCTGACATGGCCCATTTTCCTAGAGCAGTTCACAACCAGGCTCTTTTTGCCTGTTTGTTTTTTAATAGAAGGAAAGTGTGGAAAAAAGTCTATAGCCAGCCTCTAGGACTAACCAAACCCTTTGCTTTTACTCCTGTTACAACAGAAGAATCCTTTCTACCTGTGGTCTTGACTCCATATAACTTCCTTTCTCAAAGACTTCAACCTATGATTACCCTCTCATAGATCTGTAACAATTTTTGCCTCCTTATTACATTATTTTATCAGCATTCAAATGTCTTCTATTGTCTCACATCTTAAAAACAAAACCCTACCTTGGTCTCGTATCTTGTGTCTTCCTGAATAACCTCTACAGTAACACTTGTAGAATGAATTATCTCCATTCATATTCTTTGCTTCCTTACTTCACCATCTCTCCTCAACAAATTCCAATTAAATTAGTCCCCAGTATTTCACTGAAATTCCTCTTCTCAAGTTCACCAACACCTTCCCTACTGCCATACCCAAAGCACAACTTTCTGTTCTCACATCTCAGCAGCAAAAGACTTAAGTAGGTACCCCTTCCTTGAATGGATTTTTCAAGACTATACTGTAATGGTAAGCATTTTGCCACTTATCTAATATTTTTTGGTTATGCAAATGTCCCACTTTGAGATTATAAAAAACTGCCATATGAAACTTCTTGCTATTCTTCTTACTATAATGATGCTACAGTATCCTCTTTATGAAACAGTAGAAAATAACTGTCTTATTCCCAGATTTAGTTGTTTCTAAGCAACTGACTACTATGAAGCATATAACTGGCTTGTTCTCCTCTTTGAACTTGTTGCTAAATTTAAGATCAAATTTATAGTTAACTTCAAATATAACACCAGAGATCTTATAGCATTATTTTAATCTTTTCTATAACCTCATCTGTATGCTATTTTTCTCTCCATTTAAAAATTATTGCCCACAATAGCACTTTTCTAAGCCATTTAAAATCCTTTCAGCATCAAGCTCAGCATAAACATTGAAATACAGTTAAAACAAACAAACAAACAAACTATGACAGCATTAAAGTCAGTGGGGGAAGACATCTACTTTCAGCTTCCTAGAAGCTGCTTTTCCAGGAATCCTCTTCCCTCTTTCCTTCCAACATTTCAGAAACTATCACTTCTTATATCCTAGGTAAGTTGTTGTTTTGTGTTACTTATGCTAAAAGTCCTCTTCTTTTAGAACAATTAATCAAGAATTGGCTGTAGGACCTCTGTTTCTTCTTCTCCTTTGCTAGGGGTAAGGAGAGTGGGATATGGCATATCCAAGGCATAGCTTTCAGGAGACTGATTACATACAGGAAGATCCATTACTCAAATACAGATTTTCCTCAAGTTATGATGGCATTGTGTCTCCAAAAAACCCATACTGGGCTGAAAATATCCCAAGTCAAAAATGCATCCAATAAACTTAACCTACTGAACATCACAACTTAGCCTAGCTTACCTTAAACGTGCTCAGAACACTGACATTAGCCTACAGTTGGGCAAAATCATTGAGCACAAAGCCAATTTTATAATAAAGTATGAACAGCTCATGTAATTGACTTAAAACTGTACTGAAACTGACAAATATAATTTGTATGGGTGCAGAATGATTCTAAGTGTATCAGGTGTTAGCCCTCTGATCACGTGCCTGACTGGGACCTGGACCTGCAGCTTGTTGTCACTGTCCAACATCATGACAGAGTAGGTACAACACATTGCTAGCTTGGGAAAAGACCAAAATTCAAAGTACTGTTTCCACTGAATGGGGATCACTTTTGCACCACTGTAAAAAGTCTAAAAATTGTAAATCAACCACCATAGGTTGGGGACTGTCTGTGAATTATGGTCATGGACTGAAACCCCTTGAATAAAGTAGGAACCCATGAATCCAAACAGATAGGAATGAATTAATGAATGAATAAACAGTGGAGAAGAGAAAGCCTCATGAAGCTTCAAAGTACCTCCCACAAAATACTAGTTATTGAGTATAAAAAAATTATTTAACTTTACAATGGAGAAACGTGGCAGATAGCATCTTACCAAGTGATAAAAGTTAATATCATCAGTAGCAATCTATATCATATGCTTCCTTAATAAGACACATTGAGAAGAATACAGTATAGCTTTAGTGTTATTCTTAACAAAAATGCATAAATCAAGAAGAAACATCAGCCAAATCTAAATTTAGGGACATTCTCCAACGTAACTAGCTTTTGCTCAGTGAGAGGTCAAAGGGCTTTAAAACTGCAAAGAAGCCTTAGAACAATATAGATGGATTGAAGCATGGAGGAAAGGCACACTATTTTTCAACTGATTTTAGCCATTTAAACACAGCTTTAGTTGGGTACTCTATCCTTCATTCATTTATTTATTCACTTACTTATTCATTCAAAAATTAAATACTGACTATGAGCCAGGGACTGCTAAGTATTGTTAGTAAAATGATAATAAGAGCCAAAAGTTATGTGTAAGTACTTTATAATGGTGGTTGTGTGGTAAGGTGTTTTTAAAAAATTGAGATACAACTGATATACATTATATTAGTTTCAGGTGTACAAGATTCGGTATGTGTACACATTGTGAAATGACCACCATGAGTCTATCATCCATCATCACACAGTTACAATGTTTATCCCTTATGAGATTTATTTATTTTTAATTGTGTTATGTTAGTCACCATACATTACATCATTAGTTTTTGATGCAGTGTCCCATGATTCATTGTTTACATGTAACACCCAGTACTCCATAATATCTGTGCCCTCCTTAATACCCATCACCAGCCTCACCCATCCCCCTCACTCCCCTGTCTTCTAAAACCTTAGTTTGCTTCCTGGTGTCCACAGTCTCTCATGGTTCATCTCCCACTCCGATTTCTCCCCCTTCATTTCCCCCTTCTCCTAATGTCCTCCATGCTATTCCCTATGTTCCACAAATAAGTGAAACCATATGATAATTGACTTTCTTTGTTTGACTTATTTCACTTAGCATAATCTCCTCCAGTCCCATCCATGTTGATGCAAGTTAGGTATTCATCCTTTCTGACGACTCAGTAATATTCCATTGTGTATATGAACTATATTTTCTTTATCCATTTGTCTGTTGAAGGGCATCTTGGCTCTTTCCACAGTTTGGCTATTGTAGACATTGCTGCTATGAACATGGGGGTGTATATGGCCCTTCTCACTACGCCTGTATCTTTGGCATAAATAATCAGTAGTGCAATTGGTGGGTCATAGGGTAGCTTTATTTTTAATTTTTTGAGGAACCTCCAAACTGTTTTCCAAAGTGGCTGTGCCAATTTGCATTCCCACCAACAGTGTAAGAGGGTTCCCCTTTCCCCACAACTTCTCCAACATTTGTTGTTTCTTGCCTTGTCAACTTTTGCCATATTAACTGGTGTAAGATGGTATCTAATGTGGTTTTGATTTGAATTTCCTGATGGCTAACGACGATGAACACTTTTTCATGTGTCTGTTAGCTGTTTGTATGTCTTCTTTAGAGAAGTGTCTGTTCATGTCTTCTGCCCAATTTTTGACTTAACTATCTGGTTTTTTTTGGTGTTGAGTTTGAGAAGTTCCTTATAGATCTTGGATATCAGCCCTTTGTCTGTAGTGTCATTTGCAAACATCTTCTCCCATTCTGTCAGTTGCCACTTTGTTTTGTTGACTGTTTCCTTTGCTGTGCAGAAGCTTTTGATCTTGATGAAGTCCCAAAAGTTCATTATTGCTTTTGTTTCCCTTGCCTTTGGAGATGTGTCTTGAAAGAAGTTGCTGTGGCTGATGTCGAAGAGGTTACTGCCTATGTTCTCCTCTAGGATTTTGATGGATTTCTGTCTCACATTGAGGTCTTTAATCCATTTAGAGTTTATATGATGAAAATTTTTAAGATCTACTCCCTTAGCAACCTTCAGACATACAATACAGTATTATTAGCTACAGTCACCATGACGTATGTTACATTCCCAGGACTCTGCTTTATAACTGGAGGTTTCTCCCTTTTCACCATCTTCACCCATGTCAGCCCCCTTATAGTAAGATATTAATAACTAAATGTGGGCTTAAGGTGAATGGAATTTCAGTGAGTCCTGGATCTTAATTTTTTTTTTTTTATAGTTTTAGAGAAGCCAGACTTAGAACTGCACTGTTGGAAACCTTTTGCTTTCTCCCAATATGAAGGCATCCTAAATCAATCGTATTAAGAAATATCAAATATGACATTTATAATATATTTCTACAACAGAATTAACTACAGAAATAATTATATAAAAATTAATGTAAACACATCAACAAAGCTTTATAACGTGAGACAGTGAATGAAACATGACACTCCACCATGTTTTTTTCTTCAAAGAAAAAAAGCTTCAGGTCCAAATTCTAGGTAGGTTGTAAAAATAAGTGAAATATAAGAAGACTGAAGACGTTAAGGCCGTCTAGATACCTATTTAGGAAGACTCTTTAATACTATTTGTTAATCCTCAAATTATGTTAGTCTACCATGTTTTGACCACAGTGACAAAAAAAGCATCTTTTTCTGACCATTCTTAACCTGTTCTGACTTTCCTTTTCTTGCTCTAAGCATCACTTTCTGATCTCAGGGAAACTGTTTTTCCTGTTTCTTTGAGAAGTATTTCTATGCCCATGATTTCTCTTCTTCTAAAGACTAAGGTTTTGTCAAACAATGCATGTATCTCAATTTAAGTGATAAAAATGTGGACAAATTCTCACAGTAACAGACAATAACAACTAGGTCATGACTGCCACCTAGCCAAAGGGGATTCTGTAAAACACCACTGACTCTAAGACATATCCTGATTTTAGACATGTTAAAATGTTAAAAAAAAAAAAGAAAGAAAGAAAGAAAGAAAGGTGCCCTAGAAGGAGGGAAATGTAAGTATGGGAGTGTTGTGATACCGTATCTAATTAATTCCACTTTAATAAAGATTTTTTTAAAGTTATTTGATATTTTACAAATTAAAATGATATGGGCCAGAATATAAAAAATAGTTCCTGAGCTTAAAGGCTAATAATATTGTTAGAGAGACCAGACATTAGATTTGCTCATAAGAAAATGCAAATGCTAACTGATGGCACAAACAAAATTATGATGAAAAGTATAAGAAAGGAAATACTAAAGTAGGCTTCAAGGAGATCATCTCCACAGATAGAATTAAGATGGTCAGAAGGAGGGAATTCCTAGCAATCAGCAGGAACTGATAAAAGAGAAACTGATAATTATGATGGATGTCAAAATGTAAAAATTAAGGGTATGAAAAAACCAGCCTGTTCTGAGAATATTAAAAGTTTCTACAAACTAATGCTGTTTTGTAATGCAAGTTGCTAAATGATTAATATTGCTACAGTCTACCTTAAACCCATTAAAAATGGTTAATCATAGGACAATGGTCAGTTAAGCATCTGCCTTCAGCTGGGGTCATGAATCCCAAGGTCTTGGGATTGAGTCCCATACTGGGCTCCTTGCTCAGCCGGGAACCTGCTTCTCCTTCTGCCTGCCGCTCCCTCCTCCTTGTGTGCTCTCTCTCTCTCTCTGACAAATAAATAATAAAATATTTTTTAAAAATGCTCAATCATAAATCTAAGGTGAGGGAGGATTAAAAGGCAAAATATCAGTTTAGAAATAAAGGTCAAGAAGATCATTAAATGGGATTTAAAGACAAAAATCACATCAACACACACATTAATTATAAGATATGTTCATGTGTGAGACATTTTGTCATGTATGCAAGATATTTATATGAATATATCTTAAAGGTGTTTTTTCCTCTAATTTCTTTTAACTTACATAAAAGTAAGCAAATTAAGCCAGTAAGAGAAAGGAAAATATATTTATGAAATGTCAATAAGGAATACATGAGAAATCATTCAAATCAGACCTGACAACTAAATCATAATCACAATTACATAAGAAAATAATTTTATTTACCCAGAAAGTAGCACATTACCTTAATTTATATAACATCCTCCCCTTGGAAGATCAAAGTGATCCTCCCATACATCAAGCCACATTTTTCATAAACCTTGAAATTATAAATTTCTTATAGTATGGTTTTAAAATGCATATTTTCTAAAGTGTAACAATATTTGGTCACCACAAGACCAGTTTTCATATTGGTAATTTACTAAATTTTCTCATTGAAAATATAAAGTTTACTGGGAAATTCAAAGGCATTATAAATACCTGATGTGTGCTAAACACAAAATAGATGTCTAGTTCAAAAATCTAAAATTGATTTCAAGTTGTAGTAGCAGAGTCCTAATTTCTACACATAAAACAGATATAAAAGGGATCTCTCAAAGGCTGCCCATTCAATTTTCTTCTGGATCTTGAGAAGTCTCTCTGATAGAACACAGCTGGAAATCACTGCTCTTAGACCCATGCTACATATTAACTGCATTCATTTCCTAGGGCTCTTGTAACAAAGTACCAGAAACCGAGTGGTTTAAATAACAAATTTATTGTCTCAAAGGTCTGGAGGCCCAAAGTTCTGAGATTGAGGTGCCCACAAGGGCATGATTCTTCTCAAGGCCTGAGAGAAGAATCTGCTCCAGGCCCCCTTCCTAGTTTCTGGCAGTTCTCCAGCTTGTGGCAGTATAACTCCAGTCTTTACATGGTGTTCTCCCTTTGTGTGCATCTAAATTTCCCTTTTTATAAGGACACCAGTCATCCTGTATCAGAGGTCCAACCTACTCCAATATGATCCCTCCTAGGTTTTAACATCTGCAATGGTCCTATTTTCAAAAAAGGTCACAGTTTGAGCTAGTGGAGATAACGACTTCAAAATACAAATTTTGGGGGAATAGAACTCAACTCAAGAGTCCACCCTCTGGCCCCACCCAGATTCATCTGCTTTCACATGCAAAATGTACCCATCCCAAGATCCTCCAAAGTCCTAATCATCCCAGCAGCAACTTTAAGTCCAACATCTCATGAAAATGCCATCGACTAAGTCCCAAATCTCATCATGTAAACTCTCATAATCACTTCCAGGTAAGATTCAGAGTATGACTAATCCTGGGGTGAAAGTTTACTCCTGTAAACCTATGAAACTAGATAAGTTATCTGGTTTCAAAATACAATGGTGGGAATATGTACAGGATATACCTTCCCATTTCAAAAGACAGAAACTAGAAGAAAAAAAGGGGGTCATAGGTTGCAAACATGTCTGAAATTTAGTGAAAATCTGATTTTATGGTTTGAGAATAATCCTTTGTGGCTGGGTGCTTTGTGTTCTTAATGTTAGTCTCTCCATCTCTTTTTTTTTCTGAAGGATTTAATTTATTTGAGAAAGAGTGTGCATGAGAGGGTGGGGGGAGCAAGCAGAGAGGGAGGGAGAGAAATTCTCAGGCAGACTCCCTGCTGAGCATTTTGGCTCCATCTCAGGACCCTGAGATCATGACCTAAGCTGAAATCAAGAGCTGGAAGCTTAATCAACAGAGCCACCCAGGTACCCCTCCTTAAGTTAGTCTTCTCTTTTCTGGAAAGATAACACATTCGTGGCTAGATAGCTCTACCAGCCCATTTCTTGCCTTTAGAACCCTAGAAGTCCTTCCTTCATTTCATCCCTTCTCTGCCCTCTTCAGTCTAACCCTAGTAGCTTTTTTTGACTGGATTCAGGAGTCACACTCCTAATCTCTTTAGTAAATGGTTGTCTAGCCACACTCTTAAATTTTCTCTGTGGAGCATCCTTCTCATTTTTTTAAAATACAGACAGGGTAATAATTTTCCAAATCTTCAAGTCCTGATTTTTTTTTGTGTGTGTGTAATAATTCCTTCTTTAATTTCCTTCTTTCCTCTCAAATTTTACCATGTACAGCAAGGAGAAACTAAACCATGACTTCAACAGTCTGCTTAGAAATCTGCTCAACTAAATATCCTAAAACTAAAAATTTTATCACTCACAAGCTATACCTCCCATAAAATAGTAGAGCACAATTTAGCCAAGTACCTTGCCACTTTATCCACAGGAACTGTCTTTCCTTCAGTTTCCATTACCATGTTCCTCATTTCCATCTGAGACCTCCTTATCAGAAGCACCTGTAACATTCATTATTTGCACCAATAGTCTCTTCACGGCAATACAGACCATTTCTATCATGGGCCTCAACTCCTCCTGCCTCTATCCATTAATCAATTCCAAAGCTACTTCCACAGTTTTAGTATTTATTACAGCAGCATACTAATTCCCAGTGCTGAAATCTGTTATTAATCAGGGTTCTCTAGAGGAACGAGACCAATAAGATATTCTTATATTCTATATGTATAAAGGGAGAAAGAGAGACAGAGGGAGGAAAAGATTTATTTATTTATTTATTTATTTATTTTTATTAGTGAATAATGAATACATTTTATTTCCATAATTTTTTTTTAAACATATAATATCTTTTTATCCCCAGGGGTACAGGTCTGTGAATCGCCAGGTTTACACAATTCACAGCACTCACCATAGCACATACCCTCCCCAATGTCCATAACCCCACCCCCCCAACCCCCCTCCCCCCATTAACCCTCAGTTTGTTTTGTGAGATTAAGAGTCACTTATGGTTTGTCTCCCTCCCAATCCCATCTTGTTTCATTTATTCTTCTCCTACCCCCTTAACCCCCCATGTTGCATCTCCTCTCCCTCATATCAGGGAGATCATATGATAGTTGTCTTTCTCCGATTAACTTATTTCGCTAAGCATGATACCCTCTAGTTCCATCCACGTCGTCGCAAATGGCAAGATTTCATTTCTTTTGATGGCTGCATAGTATTCCATTGTGTATATATACCACCTCTTCTTTATCCATTCGTCTGTTGATGGACATCTAGGTTCTTTCCATAGTTTGGCTATTGTAGACATTGCTGCTATAAACATTCGGGTGCACGTGCCCCTTCGGATCACTACGTTTGTATCTTTAGGGTAAATACCCAGCAGTGCAATTGCTGGGTCATAGGGGAGTTCTATTTTCAACATTTTGAGGAACCTCCATGCTGTTTTCCAGAGTGGTTGCACCAGCTTGCATTCCCACCAACAGTGTAGGAGGGTTCCCCTTTCTCCGCATCCTCGCCAGCATCTGTCATTTCCTGACTTGTTAATTTTAGCCATTCTGACTGGTGTGAGGTGGTATCTCATTGTGGTTTTGATTTGTATTTCCCTGATGCCGAGTGATGTGGAGCACTTTTTCATGTGTCTGTTCGCCATCTGGATGTCTTCTTTGCAGAAATGTCTGTTCATGTCCTCTGCCCATTTCTTGATTGGATTATTTGTTCTTTGGGTGTTGAGTTTGCTAAGTTCTCTATAGATTTTGGACACTAGCCCTTTATCCGATATGTCATTTGCAAATATCTTCTCCCATTCTGTCAGTTGTCTTTTGGTTTTGTTGACTGTTTCCTTTGCTGTGCAAAAGCTTTTGATCTTGATGAGTCCATCCCATTTACAATTGCACCCAAAACTATAAGATACCTAGGAATAAATCTAACCAAAGAGACTAAGAATCTATACACAGAAAACTATAAAGTACTCATGAAAGAAATTGAGGAAGACACAAAGAAATGGAAAAATGTTCCATGCTCCTGGATTGGAAGAATAAATATTGTGAAAATGTCTATGCTACCTAAAGCAATCTACACATTTAATGCAATTCCTATCAAAGTACCATCCATTTTTTTTCAAAGAAATGGAACAAATAATCCTAAAATTTATATGGAACCAGAAAAGACCTCGAATAGCCAAAGCAATATTGAAAAAGAAAGCCAAAGTTGGTGGCATCACAATTCCGGACTTCAAGCTCTATTACAAAGCTGTCGTCATCAAGACAGCATGGTACTGGCACAAAAACAGACACATAGATCAATGGAACAGAATAGAGAGCCCAGAAATAGACCCTCAACTCTATGGTCAACTAATCTTCGACAAAGCAGGAAAGAATATCCAATGGAAAAAAGACAGCCTCTTCAACAAATGGTGTTGGGAAAATTGGACAGCCACATGCAGAAAAATGAAATTGGATCATTTCCTTACACCACACACGAAAATAGACTCAAAATGGATGAAGGATCTCAATGTGAGAAAGGAATCCATCAAAATCCTTGAGGAGAACACAGGCAGCAACCTCTTCGACCTCAGCCGCAGCAACATCTTCCTAGGAACATCGCCAAAGGCAAGGGAAGCAAGGGCAAAAATGAACTATTGGGAAAAGATTTATTTTAAGGAATTAGCGCATGGGATTGAGGGGGACAGCAATCCCAAAACCTGTGGGGCAGGCTAGAATTTCTGGTAAGAGACCTAAATTCAGGCAAGGGTTTCTATGTTGCCTCCAGAGACAAATTTCTTTCTTCCTCAGAAAAGCTCAGTTTTGCTCTTAAGGCTGTCCACTGACTGAATTACACCCATCCACAGTATGGAGAGTAATCTGCTTTACTGAAGTCTACTGACTTAAATGTTAATCACATCTCTTAGTGCCAGGGTGGCTCAGTCATGAAGCTTGATCTCAACTCAGGTCTCGATCTCAGGGTCATGAGTTCAAGCCCCAAGTTGTGCTCCACATAACTGCACCTGAAGAAAACCTTCACAGTAGTATCTAGACTGTTTAACCAAACAACTGGGTACCATAGCCTCGTCAAGTTAATACGTAAGATTAACGATCACAATGACCTCACTAATTTTCCTGTCATCATTAATGTTATCTCTCTCAATAATATAAAAATGACAATTTCAACAAACCTTTAAAAATTTTTTCCAACAATGAAAATATTTGAAACCTCAATTACTGTACCATAATATCAGGAATTTTACAAAAGGCAATAATTAATTCGATGAGAAGTCTCTGATGGAGAAGGGTGTACCTTGCAACCATGGAAATGTACATCCAACAAACATTTAATGAATAACATCCAACAGCCAGGCCCTAATTTTAGCACTAGAGAGATAATATGAAAGAAAAGCTCATTTTACTGAGGTCTTTTATTCCTCAATAACAAATAACTGAAGAAACACAAAGGACAAGGGGGCTCTATTAAGTGCCCACATCCTTGGCACTGCATATAATGCCAATAAGAAATCCAGACAGTACCCTTTATAACAAGTGGTCAACTGGAGTTTTTCCTGTTGAAACCTGGGTGAAACACTCTTGAACTCAGTACAAGTCATCAACTATTCCAGCAGCTAATTATCTTTTGTTCTGCTTCGTTATACTGGAACTGAACCCCCTACAGACTTCTCTCCTTTATCAGCTAGAACAATTTTAGCCTCTGTCAATAGAGGGCACTGGAGTGACACTGCAAGAAAACAGGCGGGAAGGCACTTCTGCTTTTTTATTCAGAGCTGGAGCCAGGCGGCCCTCATAGACCAGCCAGTTTCCAAACAGATCTACAGAGTAGCTTCCGACATACCAGGTCACCTCGTATGTGCAGCTCCAGGTGCCACTTCTGCAGCAGCTCTGGCCATGTCCTCAGGCCACATTCTCCTATTCAGTGGGTCCATTCTATAGACCAGTTCCAGCCCTAAACATCTACCAGCAATGACAAGTTTCTTCCAAAGACTAGCTCTGGCCTGAACCATCTGGCCAGAGCTATGGACAGCAAACTTTATATTTCTGTGGTAACCATGCCCTCTTCAAAAAGGCTAAATCTCAGCTTCAGGGTTGGAGGAGCTTTCCCAAGTACTGAGTATCTTCACTATCTATTCTCCTTTTGCTTACAGGTACTGGCTACCTTTTGGCACCTGCTACTTCAGAACCCCTTAAAGTACTTTACTCTTTTAGAAGCCAACCAGCTTTACCAGATAATTCTTTGTTATTAAACTTCCCCATTCGAATTACTGTTTTAAGTTTCTGTCTCCTGACTGGACCCTGACAGGGATAAATCCTACCTTTCATTTCATAATCCATAACTGTTTAAAACCATTCCAGGAATTAATATTGTTAAAATGTCCATACTGCCCAAGTGATTTAAAGATTCAAGGCAGGCATTCCCCTTCAAAATCCCAATGGCATTCCTTATGGAAATGGGAAAAAAAAAAATCCTAAAATTCATATGGAACTACAAAGACCCTGAAAAGTTAATCCGATCTTGAGCAAGAATAAACCTGGAGGCATTATGTTTCCTAATTTCAAAATACACAAAGTACAGTAATCAAAACAGTTTGATACTTGCATAAAAACAGACATATGTCACAGAATAGAGCCCAGATATATGACCAGACAAATGGGAAAGGACAGTCTCCTCAACAAATGGTATGAAGAAAATTGGATATCCCTATGTAGAAAAATGAAATTGGATCCTTATCTCACACCACATATGAAAATTAATAAAGTGGATTAAAGACTTAAATGTTAGATCCAAACAGTAGAACTACTGGAGGAAAACACTGGGGAAAAGCTTCTTGACAGAGACCTGGATGATGATTTTCTGAATATGTGACCAAAGGCACAAGCAACAAAAGCAAAAATTATTATGTGGAATTGCACCAGACTTTTAAAAAAGCTCATGCAGAGCAAAGGAAATCAGAGTGAAAAGCAAACTACAGAATGGGAGAAAATACTGCAAACCATACATCTGATAAGGCATTAATATCCAAAATATATAAGGAACTCAAACAACTAAATTGCCATAGAAATAAATAAAATAACCAGATTAAAAAATGGGGAAAGGGGGGCGCCTGGGTGCCTCAGTGGGTTAAAGCCTCTGCCTTCGGCTCAGGTCATGATCTCAGGGTCCTGGGATTGAGCCCCACATGAGGCTCTCTGCTCAGCGGGGAGCCTGCTTCCCCTTCTCTCTCTCTGCCTACTTGTGATCTCTCTCTCTCTGTCAAATAAATAAATAAAATCTTAAAAAAAAAATGGGGAAAGACCTGAATAGACATTTTTGAAAAGAAGACATACAAGAGACCAAAAAGTATATGAAAAGGTGCTCAACATCACTAATCATCAGGAAGACGCAAATCAAAACCACAATGAGGTATCAACTCAAACCTGTCAGGATAGTAATTCTCAAAAAACAAAAGATAACAAATACTGTAGGGGATGTGAAGAAAAGAAAACCCTTCTATACTGTTGGCTGGGAATGAAAATAGGTACAGCCACTATGAAAAACAATACAGAGAGGTTCCTCAGAAAATTAAAAATAGAATTACCATGATCCAGCAATACTACTTCTGGGTATATGAAGGAAGTGAAATCAGTTCTGCAAAGAGATATTTGCACTCCCACATTCATTGCAACATTATTTGCAATAGCCAACTGTCCATCAATGGCTGAATGGAAAGGATGTGGTGTGCATCTGCACACAACGACACACACAAATATTATTCAGCCTTGAAAAGGGAAATCTTGCCATTTGCAACAATATGGATGAACATGGAGGACATTCCACTAAGTGAAATAAGCCAAATGCTACATGATCTCACTTATCTGTGAAATCTGAAATAGTCAAACTAACAGAAGAACAGAGCAGAATAGTGGTTGCTCTGAGTTGGGGGAAAGATGTTGGTCAAAGGGTAAAAGTTTCAGTTATGCAAGGTTAAGTCCTAGAGATCTAACACACGGCATAGTGACTACAGTTTATGATGCTGTTATTATATACCAGATATTTGTTAAGGGGGTAAATCTTTAACTGTTCTCACCGTACACAAACATGCACTCAGTGATAACTAGGTGAGGTGTTGGATATAATTAACTTGATATAGTGTTCATCATCCCAATGTCTAAAAAAAAAAAAAAATCAAGTTGTACACTTAAAAATTTTTTTAAATATATTTAAAAAATTTTTTTAAATATTTACTTTTAGAAAGAGAGAGTGCACATGCAAAGCAGGAGCAGGGGCAACAGGAAAGCCAGAAGGAGAATTTTAAGCAGACTCCCTGCTGAGTGTGGAGCCTGGAAAGGGGAGGTGCTCAATACCAGGAACCACTTGCTCCAAATTCTTCTGCCTCCATTATGCAAAGCAGCCTTCCCTTACCCCTGAAGCCTGAGCCACCACATTCAGGCTATTAAGGGGCTTACTCTCTACCAAAAACACTCAGTTAAATAAACCAAAACCACTCTCTCCATAAGAAGAATTTTAACCAATCGTTAAGGTATAGATCTTGTTATATTTACATCTTCAGTCAGTGTAATAAATATGACATACACAGTATATATATACATGTAATGGTAATATCAAAATATAATATCAGAATATAGCATCAGTATATCCAAACAGAGTTTTCATTTTTTTGGTTAGTTTTCATCATACGTCAGGATTACTTCCAAATTTAAAAACAGTTTAATTCAAGACCGAATCAAGATGGTGGAGAAGTAGCAGGCTGAGACTATATCAGGTAGCAGAAGCTTATCTAAACATTGCAAACACCTACAAATCCAACGGGAGATTGAAGATAAGAAGAACAGCAATTCTAGAAACAGAAAATTGACCACTTTCTGAAAGGTAGGACTGGAGGAGAAGTGAATCCAAAGCGACGGGAAGATAGACCGCAGGGGGAGGGGCCGGCAAGCGGCAGAGCAACGGAGCACAAAATCAGGACTTTTAAAAGTCTGTTCTGCTGAGGGACATCGCTCCAGAGGCTAAACCGGGGTGAAGCCCACGCAGGGTCAGCGTGGCCCCAGGTCCCACAGGGTCACAGAAGGATCAGGGGTGTCTGAGTGTCGCAGAGCTTGCAGGTATTGGAACGGGGAAGCCGGCTACAGAGACGAGAGCCGAGGAGTGAGCTCTCACCTCGTGATTACCTTGAACAGGTCGCAGGCTGGGTGAGCTCGGAGCGCGGCCAGAGGCTAGGGAGATGGGAGTGATTAGGTGCTACTCTCTGAGGGCGCACTGAGGAGTGGAGCCCCTAGCTCTCGGCTCCTCCAGAGCGGAGACCGGGAGGCCGCCATTTTCATTCCCATCCTCCAGAACTCTATGGAAAGCGCTCAGGGAACAAAAGCTCCTGAAAGCAAGATGATTTCTCAGCCCGGCCCCTGTTAAGGGCGGTGCAACTCCGCCTGGGGCAAAGACACTTGAGAATCACTACAACAGGCCCCTTCCCCAGAAGATCAACAAGAAACCCAGCCAGGACCAAGTTCACCTCCCAAGGAGTGCTGGTGCAATACCAAGGAGAGCAGTGGAATTCCAGAGGAGGAGAAAGCAAAGCACGGAACTCATGGCTTTCTCCCCATGATTCTTTAGTCTTGCAGTTAACTTAATTATTTTTTTCAATTTTTTTTTCTTCTTCTGCTAAATTTTTTTAACTTTTACCCTTTTCTTTTTTAACGTTTTTAAACTAGTTTATCTAATACATATGTATATTTTTCTTTTTTTATATTTTTTTCTTTATTTGTTTTCTTTTTTAAATTGTTTCTTTTTTTTTTTCCTGAACCTCTTTTTATCCCCTTTCTCCCTGCCACGATTTGGGGTCTCTTCTGATTTGGTTAAAGCATATTTTCCTGGGGTCTTTGCCACCCTTTTAGTATTTTACTTGCTCCTTCATATACTCTTCTCTGGACAAAATGACAA
>NW_019154155.1:4778157-4785020 GCF_002288905.1 Enhydra lutris kenyoni | reverse complement strand
AAGGGGGTAGGAGAAGAATAAATGAAACAAGATGGGATTGGGAGGGAGACAAACCATAAGTGACTCTTAATCTCACAAAACAAACTGAGGTTGCTGGGGGGAGGGGGGTTGGGAGAGGGGGGTGGGGGTATGGACATTGGGGAGGGTATGTGCTATGGTGACTGCTGTGAAGTGTGTAAACATGGCGATCCACAGACCTGTACCCCTGGGGATAAAAATACATTGTATGTTTATAAAAAAAAAATGATAAATTTAAAAATTTAAGTATAAAAAAACAGTTTAATTGGCTTGAGGTTTATAAGTTGAAACATCTCAGTAACTGGAATGAAAATGCAATTAACTTTATTTAAATTCTAAAATTAATTTTGATATTTTAATATGATAGCAGAGGACAAAAGCTTGCCATATGAAGACAAACAAAAATGCTAATAAGGGGATTAAAAATGAAATCTCAGGGACACCTGGGTGGCTCAGTGGGTTAAGCCTCTGCATTCAGCTCAGGTCATGATCCAGGGTCCTGGGATTGAGCCCCACATCGGGCTCTCTGCTCAGCAGGGAGCCTGCTTCCCACCCCCCCGCCTGCCTCTCTGCCTACTTGTGATCTCTCTCTGTCAAATAAATAAAATAATAAAAAAAATCTTTAAAAAATATATTAAAAAAATGAAATCTCATATACATTAACAGGTGAAATGGACCCATCTTTTACATTTTTGAGAGAAAGATATATCTATTATTGTTACATTATAAATTCCATTAATTTATTCACTCCTTCAATAAATATTTACCTCACCTACTATGCACAAGACTCTTTTCCAGGCCCTTGGGATATAGCAGAAAAGAGCAAGACTTCCTATTTACTTATGTTTTCTACTGGGAATATGGGATGACATATCTTTATGACTTGTATATAATTGAGTATACACAGAACATTTAGCAACTTAGCTGATTCTAACCATTTTTGGATACTGCCTGTCTAATATTTCTATAAATGCCAGTCAAACAAAAGTTAGACCAGGTCATTTTGTTATATACTATAGTTCATTTATTTACTTTTTGAATAATCATTTATTATTTGCCTTCACATGACCATAAATATACAGAGATGAAAAAGACCAAGAGACCATTCTAATGGGAGAAGACAAATAGATAAAATAACTTCGGAGAGTAGTAAGTTCTATGAAAGAAAAAAACTGATTCAATGTTATTGGGGAAAAGTTTCAAAGATTTATAAATATACACAAATAAACATATAAAAATAAATCTCATACCTATGAACCTGTATAAGATATTTGAATTTATTTAGAATAAACATTTATACCGTTTTACAGACTAGGTCATACAAAATTAATTTTACTTTTTAGGAGGATTTATTTATTCATTTGAGAGAGAGAGAGAGAACATGTGCACATGAGCATGCATGCGGTGGAGTGGTGGTGGTAGAGGGGCAGGGAGAGAATCTCAAGCAGACTCCCCACTGAGCGTGGAGCCCAATGAGGGGTTCGATCTCAGAACCCTGAGATCATGACCTGAGCTAAAATCAAGAGTCAGATGCTCAACCAACAAAGCCACCAGGAGCCCCAGTAATTTTGCTTTTTAAATATAATTCTTTTTTTTTTTATTAAAGATTTTATTTATTTATTTGACAGAGAGAAAGAAAGCACAAGCAAGCAGAGCAGCAGGCAGAGGGTGAGAGAGAAGCAGGCTCTCTGCTGAGCAGGAAGCCCGATGTGGGGCTTGATCCCAGGACCCTGGAACCATGACCTGAGGTGAAGGCAGCTGCTTAACCAACTGAGCCACCCTGCTTTTTAAATATAATTCTTAAACAAATTTTTCATTAAAAGCAA
This sequence comes from Enhydra lutris kenyoni, assembly GCF_002288905.1. NCBI lineage: Eukaryota > Metazoa > Chordata > Mammalia > Carnivora > Mustelidae > Enhydra > Enhydra lutris. The sequence continues at coordinate 4,783,176 of NW_019154155.1, read as the reverse complement.
GCCAAAAAAATCCTATTATGAAGTCTGATAAAAATACAGTATCCAGTATCACATAAACAATTTGAAAATTAAGGTAAAAAATACAAACATTTAGAGAATAAATGAAATATTAATACAATTACCAAATGAATAAAATAAATAAAATACTATTACTGTTTTGTCAACTGTGAAGTATACTGCACTTTATTTTGGCTTTACAGCTTTTTACCTTTTTTTCCCCGCCAGTTTCAGGCCTTATTATTACAATGATTTATAATACTCATGGTTCAAAAAAGCTTTATAGTCTGATCTGATATGGCACTGAAGATTTACTTAGTGATATGGAAATCTGTTAGTTTTCATCAGTTGTAGTTTATCAATATATTATTTCTAGCTTGTGAAAACAAAATATGATAATAGCTATAAAACTTTTGTTACTGCAATACCTGCAGAAAGAAAGTAATTTTGCCATTCCAAATCTAAAACTCTCTAGCTCCTAACTCCTATCACTACTCAAATAGACCTATGTTTTTAAACATATCATTTTTTTAAAGATTTTATTTATTTATTTGAGAGAAAGAGTGAGAGTGGGTATACTAGCAGGGGAGGGGTAGAAGGAGAGGGAGAAGCTGACTACCAGCTGGGGCTCCATTGGAGGGAGCCAAAGGCATACGCTTAACTGACCGAGCCATCCAGGTGCCCCTAAATCACTGTTTATGAACAAGGCAGCTACCCTTTTATAGAAGAACGGATTGGAATAATATAATACTTTTGTCTTTCCCCTTTCTTATCGAATTCTACTATGCCAGAAGCAATTAAAATAATATTGTAAAGGGAGTAACAGTAAAATCTTAGAACAGTTTTCAAATATTCTTAAGTGTTTCAGAAGAAGTTTACAAAAAAGTAATACACTCATGTGCTCCAAAGCAAATTCTCTAAGGATCTGTAGAATAAAATGTTTTGTTGCCCAGTTGAAATCACTACATATTTTTAAAAACACTATAATTACATTTTATATATCTGCAATTCCAATTCTTTGCAAACTTACCTTCTAAATGTCTTTCAAATTCATCCACTAATTTAGCCATCATCATCCCTCTCTGAAATTATTAGAATAGATTCCCTCATCCAGTTTTCAAGACTTCACTGAAGTCTTGATACTCTTTCCAAAGGTCAATGCGAAATTTGTGATAAAGAAATATACGTAATTCTTTATGCATTAAATAACATTACATAGTGGCAGGTTGAATAAATACTCTGACTTCGAAGAAGTGATACTTTGCAATATCTGTAACAATTATAATAGGAAAATATCTGAGATTTCTGTTGATAACAAATGCTATTATTACTACTACAGCTTGTTGCCTAAATTCATAACTGAAGAAAATAGCAAATTATAGGTTAATAAAAAAGAAAGTAATCTTTTTCTATTTAAGTTCATAGACTCTCTGAATTCCATGTCTGGATCTTTTGGGGTACAGGAGGGTTAAGAACCCCTACAATGTCCCCTTGTTATTCTCAAGACAAAAATTTCTGGCATATGGCTTAAGGGGCACTTCTTGATGATTCTTTGCCACCACTCATCCCCAGTTTTGAACCTCATCTTTTGCAGCTCATAATCTACTGAGTCAAACTCTTACCTTCAGAACTCTGCAATATACCCTTTGCTTGTAATATTCTTCCCATTCTCTTTGCGGAGCAAACTCCCCATCATCCTACAGGTGTCTATTTACCCATTATTACTTCATGAAACCAAGACTGTTAGGTGCTCTTCCATTGTGTTCCCATAGCACCCAAAACTTACCCCATCACACCATTCACCAATCTGTATTAAAACTGCCCTCCCCCATTAAACCATAAGCATTTGAACTCTGTTTCAAATCCCCACTCCTTTCATACTGCCTGGCAGAGAGTAGGCACTTCAGTAATTACAGAGGGAAGGAAAGAAAGAAGGGAAACTCCAATTTACTTGCTACTTCATGACCTTGATTTCTACCCTGTTTCTGACTGACCCTCACAAATGCAAGCTGTTGGTCACAATGGGAACCATTTAAGTGTAGGATTCAATGATCATAAATTCCCTATTTTTACTGGAGAACTGGCCTGGTGTCCTGATTGAAAATAAAGGTCATTACTACTATTATTAAAAATTTGTATCAGGAAGAGTCTATCACCTTGCAATACTAAGTAAAATATACTAATACATAAAACTGTATCAAGAAATGGTATGTACCTATCATTGATTCTCAACTATGCACACATGACTCTAAAGTGGTGGTTATGGTAGAGGGATTAACAGGTCTCCTTTTAGGGAAGTATTACCAGAATCACTGAGGTGGAGGGAGAGTTTCAAACTATATGCCCCTCAATGATTGCTGTATTGAGCCACCGTTGCAGAGAGCAATGTGTGGTCATCTTCAAGTCTACTATGGTGGTAGAAGGAGGAGAACCACTGTTTTGAATTAGTCCAACAGCAGATCAAGCAAATGCTGTGTCAAAACACTTTGTTAAAAATGGTAATAAAATGGGGGGCACCTGGGTAGCTCAGTTAGTTAAGCTACTGACTCTTGATTTTTCCTCAGGTCCTGATCTCAGGGTAGTGAGACTGAGCCCAGTCTCCGGCTGCTTGCTGGGTGTGGAGGCTGCTTTAGATTCTCTCGCTTCCCTCCTCCCAGCTCATGCGTGCTCCCTCTCTCAAAAAACAAAGAAACCACCACCACCAAAAAAACCAATGGATAATAAACTGGTTTCTAAGCCTAAAGTACTAAAGGTTGGGGGAGGGGAGAGAGCTGGAGAGAATTCAAATATACTGGTGTAAAATTTTTAGAGTCATGTCAGGAATTTAAAACACAAGTAGGCTAGAAGTGGGCCAGAAAAAAAAGAGACAGATTAACTGAAATCAGTATCTACAAATTGCTAAGGGGATAAAATTGAAGTCAGGTTCTAGGTGAATCACTTTGATTGGAAGGTATATATGAGTAGTGATAGGTCAGAGTGTTACTACTAAGGGCTTTGAACGACAAAATTTTTGAATGTGGATTTTATCCTAGGCCAAATGAGGCACAATGGTTTCTAAAGAAGGGTACATTATGTGATATACTTGGGATGATTAACCTAAGGGTCCTAAACAGGATGATTTAAGAGGCTGAGAAAAGAGAGGCACCAATGATAAGTTGAATCCTTGGCACCAGAAGAACAAAAATCCTATAAAACACCACAGGACAGATCCTTCCACCTATGATCAGAAATGGTAAAAGGATGGGAAAGAGTGATTGCATGTATTATCTATGTGGCATCTTAATTTAATACAAGTAAATATTATCATCTGTCAATGCTTAACTTTAATTCACAAAGCCTCTTCCCTCTTTCAGGGTATCTGACGGTTGCTTGGGTTTTTCATTAGAAAGGTATAATGTAAACCTAACAAACAGAAGAGTGCTTTCAATTTTCAAAACAATACACACACTAAAACTTGTTAAAATTAAAAGTCCATAAAATATGTAAAAAGTAGTACTTTTCAAATTTCCAAATACTTTACGTGGCAATTTTATATCTAAGTAGGGAACTTATACCTTTAATACATGGAAGTTTTAAAAGAAACGTTTTTCTTAGTGCTCATAGTCCACTGAAGCATTAAGGTTTACAATCATGTAATAAGGTTCCTTAAAGTTGATCATAAAATCTGGAAACTGTCACCTGGCTAATTTTTATGATTGACATTTTTATGATTAAAAATGTCATCTAGTAAGACAACTTCATCATACTATACAAAGAACCAGTCGTAAAGGCTTTAGTTATAAAACGTACTTAAGAAAGGTACGCCCAGGTAGGGAACTGGACACACACCAACTACAGATCTGTGCACCACTTCACCAAAATAGGGAGGGGCGGGGGGGTGTCACCGTGTAGCGAGAAAACTGCAAATTAAGAGTGTTGAAATAAGACACGCCCACACTCATCACCGCAAATTTGTTATCGTGGGCTTCGTGTATTCAGCGTTCGCGGGATCCTCCCAAGGGAGGCTCAATCTCCTGCACTGGCCTCCAATGCCCTCTGGGCGCGCCGTGGGAGTCGAGTTGAGGAAGGAACACTTACCACCTGTCTAGGGTCTTCTGCAGCGATGCCCCTACCTGGGCTCAGGAAGAGGAGCTGGGGCCGCCCGCTCCAGACCCTCGCCCTCCACCACCCGGAGTCTGAGGACGGAGAAGCTTGGTTAGGGGGGAGAAAAGGACAGGTCCCATACCTGTGCTAAGACGGTGAGGCTGCCCTCGGGTGCCACGACATTCATGCGGCCATGGTACCATGCCACTCCTGTGCCTGCGAGGGCCACACCGGCCACTGCCGCAGTCAAGGGGCCGGGGCCGGGGCCTGGCAAAGCTCGCCGGCCGGCAGTGATCCCGCGCCGCAGTCTTCCGCCCCAGGCCGCCAGCCAGGCGCCTCTTGCCGCAGCGGCCGCCATCTTTGCGGAAGCGCTCCATCCCAGAGTCCGGCTCCACCACCTCTTCGCGGGACTCGAGAACTTCCGCGCAGCCGCGTATCTCGCGAGATCCGGACGGCTTCCGCCAGGCCACTCGAACCTGCGTTCGGTGGTGGCTGTCGTCTGGAAGCTCGGAGGCTCGGGAGGGGAACTTCTGCAGAGAGGCAGGGAAGCGGTCGGAACAGAACCCAAAGTGGTTTCCCCAGTTGAAGACGAGATAGTTCCCGTATTGTGTATGAAGGTCCTACCGTTTTCGTAAGGAAAGTGTGTCATTCACTAGGGGGGAAGCCAGTATTTAGTGGGCGCTGCGGACTCGAGAGGAAAGCACGAATGGGTGGGATAGGCTTCGGATGATAATTGTGAAACTTGTGTAGTTTGCCTTTCTGATGGACATGATTATAAGGGTGGAATACCGTCGCTGAAGAAGTTGGGGCGTGTGGGGCACCTGGGTGGCTCGGTGGGTTAAAGCCTCTGCCTTCAGCTCAGGTCATGATCCCAGGGTCCTGGGATCGAGCCCCGCATCGGGCTCTCTGCTCAGCAGGGAGCCTGCTTCTTCCTCTCCC